>NW_027555847.1:10419153-10465991 GCF_003287225.1 Phascolarctos cinereus | reverse complement strand
TTCAGTGGGGGTGGGGAGGTAGAAGCTCCTTTCACTAATGGAGACTGGCAACTTTTCTCCAATTACTGGTCTGGGAGTTATTTGAAGCACTAAGCTTGATTCAGTGACTAACCAGTTTCTCCCTGTCAGTGTATGCTAGCAGCAGGGCTTGACCCCAAGTCCGGACTCTCCCCACTCAGCAGCAGTCTCTTACTTTGCATATAGAAGACGCTTAATAAATGCTCCTTGGATTGGCGTTTTGGAGATACGGCATCTGGACATATCATTTCCCATCCAGTCTCCTTCCTTGAGTTTCAAAGTTAATGAAATCAGATTGTGCCTTATTCATTCTTGTTTCCCCCACTGTGTTCATAATGGGGTGGGGGGGGGCAGAGAGGAGAGATGGGGAGAGACCCAAGAATTTTTGTGGACTTCTCTGAAGGAGAGAAGGAAGGCCATTTTTCAGATGTTTCACACACACACATGTACAAAATCTCTAGAAACGGCTGTTGAGAAAATTACCAGCTTAGTTTCTACATGGCTCAAGCCCCAGAAGTCATCAAAGTAGGCTGTGGTTGTGTCTAAGCAATTAACTCACAGAGGACAGCAAAAGCTGTCCAGGCCAGTTTGTCCTGGATCGTCCATGCAACCTCTTTACCTCCATATCTTAGCATCTCCAGTTTCCTTCAAGACTCAGCTCAGGGCCTGTCTACGGGCAGCTTTCTCTCATCTCCAGTTGTTAGGGCTGGCTCCCTGCTCAAATTCCTTTGATTTCAAAGAATAACCATGGAACTCAAGGAGGATCCTGATTGCTCACAGGATGGTAAGATAGTCTTTTAAGAAGCCAGAACAAGTTAATTTGGGATCAGCTCCAATTCTGCTCTGTGGATATAATATCCTTGAAGCTAGGACGGAGGATGGAGTTGTAGGAATAACTAATATTAGATGAAGTAAGGAGTCCTGGTTCTTCTTAAATGGCTATGAGCCTCAGTTTACTGATCTGTGAAATAAAATAAGGGAGGCTGAGCTAGGTGTTTCTAAGGCACTTACCAGTGATTCTATAACTCCCTCATTCTCCACTTAACTCTGTCTTGCTGAACTTTTTGTTATTTCCGAGGCTTACACAAGACCCCAGCTTCCTGGCTTAATCAAAGTGAGGGAAGGGTGAACTTGCCAAGATTTCCCCCAAAGAGGTGAGGGCTCATCTCTTTTGGTGTGTCTGGAGCACGTAGCTGGAGAGTGACTTGGTTATCTGTCCAGATAGCCATTGGCCAGACCTTGCTGAACTGACCGAGCGAGCAGTGTTAGGGAATGCTGATCATCCAGCTTGCACCTTCCACTGGGATGAGCAGTTGGCATGAACCCATCTGCAGTCATCACAGCTCCAAAGCATGGAGGCTTTCCTTTATACTGTGACTGCCCTGCACGGGGTCAGAGTCCAGATCCAGGGTTTTGCTGCTTCTTCTCACCAGCTCCCTGGCACTGAGTCCCATATAAACAGGAGGAACTTTCCTGCTATCCAGGGGATAGCCTGGGGCACAGATATATCCAGAGGGAGCAGGGAGGGAAAGCAGTCACTGACCGAGGAGTTAGAGGAACTCAGTCCAAATCCTACCTCTCTGTTCTACTTGTGTAACCTTGACTGGGTCATTTCCTGGGCCTTAGTTTCATCATCTGTCACACATGGTCTTCAATTTTCCAAGTGGCACCAAGGCAGCCTTCAACAGTCGAAAGTATGTAGGATCTTCAGAGGACTTGAAATCATCTGTGACTTTAAGCAATTCACTCTACTACTCTGGGCCTCAGTTTCCTCATCTGTAAAATGAGGGAATAATTTGATGCCATCCGGCTATGCTTCCATGATGAAGTGGAAGAGGACCATGGGAGAAAAGCAGGAAATAAAACATCAAAGCCCACCCCCTTTCGTGGCATGCCCCTTCTGGAGGCCTTGTTCCCCTAGGAGCTGAAACTGCTTATGGCCACCTTCTTATCTCCCAGGAGCTCAGGAAACACTGGGTCTGAATATGGTAGGTGGTGCTGATGGGACCCTGTGCCTTCAGAGGAGGAATGGTAGAGAATGATTCCCAAGAGAAAGTATTTTGGGGCCAGAAGCCCCTCCCCCAGTCTTCCCAAACTGGGAAGCAGTTTACTAGCTTTTGAGTACATGGCCTTTTGTGTGCCGCAGTTTCCTCCTTTGCCAAATTGGGTCATTGGACTAGGTCCCTTCTAGCCCTAACTGTGAGATGCTGAGTATGGGTCTGTGACCTCCACTGTTTTGGGGAAAGCTTTAATGCTGAGAGTTTCATATTCTAATCCTTTGAAAACTGGGGTCATGTGTCAGCAATCTGATAAGCCTCTCTTGGGTGGTGTGCTGGAGCCCTCTCAACCCTTTCCTGATTGGGCCAGATACCAAGAGTTTCCTCTGTTTCCTTCTTGCTCAAGAGAATGGGGCTGGATTTGCAGAACAGACACCAATGCAATACCTTCTGCAAGTGCTATGTGGGCTAACTGGTCTGAGTTTCCTCCTTTGAGCTCTGGGGTAATTTCTGCCAGGCTTTTGAAGTAATAAGGTAGTTCCTTCTGCCACCAACTGGCTGAATGGTCTTGGGTGGGTCTCTTTGCTCCAAATCTGAAGGAAAGGGTTTGACTCAACAATTTCTAAGGTCGCTTGAAGCTCAGAGATTCCCTCCTGTGCTTGATAGAGGTGGGTTCCTCTCCCCTCTTGTTTGGTGTTCCAAGCACCTCTCATCAGGAACTTCCTGGTTCTGATGGCTACAGGTGGTCCTTCCCAGTGGGCCAGCCTTCTCACACTCAGCGTGCTTTTTAGGGTAAACTTGGGCCAGGATGGATTAGAGACATCTGGACAATTTCCGAGGAAAGGCTGTTGTTCATAAAAGCTATGTCCACCGATTTGGAAAGGGAGAAAGTGGATTCAGAGATGGGAGCCCCTCCATATACCAGCCCAGAAACAAGGAATTTTGTTCACTTATTTACATCACTAAATTTTAAAATCTGTAACCCACTGGCATATGTGTCCTCTCCTGGACCACTCTCTCATCACATGTGTCTGATACATGAGGGAGAGCAATCTGTGTCCTCCTGTTCTGCAAATAAACACATAGGTTTAGTGTGTCTCATAGTGGCTTATTTGCCGCAGTTTTCTCTTTGCTGGCTTTGAGAAGGGGAAGGCACGTGCCAGGTGGTGCAGTGGATTGACCCTTGCACTCTGGTCTTGATAGATTTGAGTTCAAATGCTACCTCAGACACTTAAGGGCTTTGCCTAAATCGCTTGGATCTCCTATAAAATGAAGGAGGTTGGTCTCTGGCCTCAGGGGCCCTTTCAGCTCTCCATCAATGGTCTTTCCCACTGGGGGCTTTGCAGCTGATTGGCTCATAGTGAATGCCCTTGGGCTAGTGGGTGAGGGAAAGGCCTCACTCTCTCTCCATTTCCCCTTGGAGAATTTTCAGGATATTTAAAATTCTTCACTGGGATGCTGCCAAGTTCAAAGACTCAGAGTTGGAAAGGTCCTCAGGGTGCATCTAGTCCCTCCTCTAGCCCCCTACACCAAGTGCTTCTTCGGCCTCTGCTTGAAGGTGGTCAGTGAGGTGGAGCCCACTGGGTCTCAAAGCATCCTGTTCCAGTTGGAGACAGCTCTTCATTGTAAGGTAGTTTCCTTTGATATTGAGCTTAAATTGCCCTCCATCATCCACTGTTCCTGATCTGCCTTCTGGGCCCAAGGAGAACAAGGCATCCTGGAGGGCTTCCCACACTGGGAGGCAGCTGGCACATCTCTCTGAGAATTGTTCCTTTGTGTGCTCTGAGCCCAGGGATCCCAAGAAACCCCAAAGTGAAGCTTGGCTGTCTTCATGGAGAAACATGGACTATTGGGCCAGAGGGAAATGGAGAGATCACCCCTTCAAATGAGCTGACCTTTCTTAGTGTTTAAAGGTCTGCGAAGGGCTTTACACACATCTCATCTGAGCCCCCCAACCACCCTAGGCATTACTGTCCTCATTTAAATGAGGAAACAGGCTGAGAGGTTAGGGGACTTATCCAGAGTCTCACAACTTGTAAGAGTCTAAGGTGGGATTTGAACCCAAGTCTCTCTGGTGCTTCTTTTTTCCACTACATATCACTGCCTCTTCTGTGCCAGGTACGGAAGCTGTGGTCCATCCAAGGGCTTCGTTGGACCAGGGACTGGAACCCAGGGAGGTGGGTATAAGAGACAGCATCAGTTTAGGGTTAGACTCGTGGGACCACTAGAACCAGTGGCAAGAACATTGTTTTCAGAGTCAGGAATGAGGTTCAACTCCAGCCTTGGAAACTTACTGCTGCTGTGTGACCCTAGACAGGTCACTTTACCTCTCTTGGCCTGTTTCTTCCACTATAAAATGAAGATCAGACCAGATGACTTTCTGAGATTCCCAACTCTAGGTCTAGGATTCTATGGCCCATTTCAGCCCTGCCATTGAAAGGGTTACATTGTATGTTAAATCATGCCTCTGTGGGACCCACACATATATCTGTTATAAATGGGGCCCACACACATCGTTATAAAGTGTCTAGCTGCTTTGCTGAGGTGAATTTCCTAAAAGTCTGAGCCTGGTTTGAAGGGAATTCACTGGAGTTGAAGGACTTTACTCCTCAAGGTGTGGGGTGTTCTCCTTGTGTGTGTGTGGGGTGGGGTGGGGTGGGGGGGTGTATAATTTGAGAAAATTACCCATAGAATCACAGAGTAATTTCACTGGAACACCTGTTTGCTCTTTCAGGTTGTCTGTTTTCCCCCAAGAACAGGAATTCATAGAAAATGGTTAAGTATAAAGTGGTTGAGGCCCTAGGAATGGCAGCATTAAACATGCATGTGCTTGGGTTTTGTGTATTAACTCTTATGACAGTGTTACGCCCACTAATACCTGTTTGAACTATTAGTAGTAAACTTGTCTCCTATGTTGTGGAGCTCCTGTGGTGAGGACACACCACAGAGAGAAAGTGAAGGTTCACAGCCTCCAGATATGGAAGCTGTTATATGCTTGGGAAGAAAGTAGGCGGCACTTCCCCCAGATATGGAAGCTGTTATGTATGTTAGAAGGTAACGAGTAACATTTTTGCCCAGTGGCCCAGTGGGCCAGCTAGCCAAGCGCTAACATGCATGGAGAATGGGCCCCTTTGTGCTGTGGGGTGTGTTCAGGAGCAAATTGTTCACATGTGGCAAACAAGGCTTTGGGTCTTACTCAAGAATGGCTCTCACAGAAGCAGCAAAGTGACGATCTGTTGAAACCATGCCCCCAGGATTTATTTCAAACTGGGGTGTTATTCTGAGCTTGAGCAGAAATCTTGGGGGTACATTGGGGAAACACTGTATTAGAGGCAGTACTCTTGTGACTAGCCTATGCTGAAGACAAAACAATGAGAAAAACTTGGAGAATCCAAAGCACCGTTTCAGTTCAGGTTGCTGTCCATTGTATCTGGGACTCAGTTCTCCTGTGGATCCAGGGGACCTTGGACTGGAGAATCTTGGGAAGTTACAAAGACTCAGGCTCTTTATGGAAACTCTGCCTTTTTCCTCTTGCAGCTGCTTCCTGGTAACGCCTCCCTGCCAAAGTGAGGGTTAGACTAGAAAGAAAATCTAGAAAGATTTAGAATAGTGTTCTCTTGATGACAATTGACTGTTTTATGGGCTAGATTCCAAGATGGACATTTATTTGAGATCCTCCCTTCCTGGCTCAGCAGTATGTCCTTCAAGTCCTGTGAGGAACTGCACAGCCTGATGGTGGAGGAAATTCCCTTAGGACTCTCACCATTCTGTCCATTGGGTGATCCCCAAGTGGGAAAATCCCAACAACCTTCCTTTAAAAAATTGTTTTATTGATTTCTTTTGTTTTTGCATCACTCTCATTTCTTTTTTTCCTATTAAACATATTAGTTTGTTAAAAACATTAGTGATGTTATAAGGAAGAACACCACTCTCATTTCTTGCTGATCCCTCTCTCATTCTAGCCCTCCCCAGCCACCCACGGGGAACCATCCCTTGTAATAAAAGAGAAAAAAATTTTTTTACCACCACATTAATGGAGTGTGACAAGTACAGTGCACTACATCCATAGTCTCCCACCTGTAAAGAAAGGAGGCAGGTGTAATCCTATGTCACTTCTCTCTCTCTTATCTTTTTTAAAAGGGGAGAGATAGAAGGGAGGGCAGATTAGGGGAAGGGGTATACAGAATGCATGCCATCTTGGGGTGGAGGGAGGGATGAGATGGGGAGAAAATTTGGAACTCAAAACCTTGTGGAAGTGAATGTTGAAAACTAAAAATAAATAAAAAAAGAAAAATGAAAAAAATTTTATTGATATCTTCTGTTTTTACATCATCTGTATTTTTCACTCTAGCTCTATTTACCAGAGCCAGTCCATTTAATAAAGAATAAAAAAGAGAGATAACTATTATTTTCAACAAAACCAAGTCTCACAGTATATGCTATGTTCTTCACCCGTAGTCCTCCACCTCTGCAAAGAAGGGAGTAGGGTACAATCTCAGCTCTTGATATCCTTCTTTTTCTTACAAATTTGACAGAGCCCTTAGCTCTCAGGGCATCTCTTCTAAGGCTCTGGATGGTAGAGCCCCAACTTGGGGGCAGCAAATGGGTCGAGTAGGATGTTTTTAGCTAGCCATCTTTGGACAGTTGAGTTCCCACTGTGTCTTTTGAGAGTCATTCTAGCTCCCCCCAACAAACCCTGTCAGCGGGCCTCCATCAACCTCAGGCCATGGTTCAAAGAGCTCCTTGGGGGCAAGGTAACAAGAAGGTTTGAGTCTTTCAAAGGATAACTGGGCCGCTAGGTTTGGACTCTGAGTTGGGCTGTTGGGAGCATTGGCCCCTCACTGACCTCTGGGTGTCTTCTTGGCCTGCAGCCACCCCACATCCTGCTGCAGTGCAGCAGAGATTATGGCGGTCCTCTTCTTTCACACCATGAAGTACAAACCCCAGGACCCCAGGGACCCCAGCAATGACCGCTTTGTGCTCTCCAAGGTAAGAAACAGCTGCCTCAAGGCAGAGGGTCAGTGTCGCTCCCCCCATGTTCCGGTATCCATTCCAGCTTACCCATCTCTCCATCCTCCTCTCCTCCTCCTCCTCCTCCTCCTTCTCCTTCTCCCGCTCCCACTCTTTTGCTAATTTATTCTTGTTCCTCCCAGGGTCACGCTGCTCCTATCCTCTATGCAGTCTGGGCTGAGGCTGGCTTCCTGCCAGAGGCTGAGCTGTTGAACTTGAGGAAGATCACCTCCATTTTAGATGGCCACCCAGTCCCTGTAAGTGTAGGGCAGGGTGGGTGGTGGTGGGGTAGAGGGGGAATGAGCAGCCCAGTGACTTTTTCCCAAGGTGCACTCTGGGGTTGCCCTGTCTGGACTCCTTACACAGACAAGTGAAGCCAGCCAATTTGGGGTTAGGATTAGGAAACCATCTTGTCCTTTTCAGAGCACAAACCCATTTGGAGAGTATTTGAGTATTAGAGAACAGGACAGACACAGGGATTTCATTTTGAAAATGGTGTGAGTCTGGATGGAGGGTCAGACTCTGACCTGAAAAGGATAGCCCTGACTTTATTCTGAAACTGGCACCAGAAGGCATGATGTTGGCTTGAAGGCAATTACCCATGACCACTGGCTATGTCAGGCTGGGTCTTAGCTCTTAAAGGAAAAGGAGGAAAATTCAGACTCCAGCGTTTTGATGTCTCTCCTTTTCCTGCAGCCCTGGCCCCACCAAGGATTCTAATCTTACCCTTTCTGCCAAGCTATCTCTGTTTCCCATAAAATGAGAATGAACCATGCTTAGGGCCCCTAATGTCCCTCCCAGTCTGTCTGTGATCCTTGATTCCCCATTGTCATCCGGTCATCATAGAGAAGGCATATTTCACTAGAGAGAGTGCTGGATTTGGAGTCACAAGACCCAGGTTCAAATCCTGCCTCTGCTTCTCACTGACCTGTAGGATCTTGGGCAAACAACCAAATTTCTTTATATTTGCAAAAAGAGGTTGGTGGAGCTCCAAGATGTCTCAGGCTCCTTCCCGCCCGAGCCTTTTTTTCTTGGGAAATGAGAAAGTTTCACTGTGCAGTTCCAAAAGTTGGGGAGCAGAAAACTAGCCCAGGTGGAGATTTTCAATGGAGCCTAGGCCAGGGGACCTTTGTCTGTTACCTGCTGCTCCTGCATGGAACTCCAGATGCTTGGATTCCTGGCTTACTGGCTTCTCTGGAAATCATCTTGTCCTTTTCAGAGCACAAACCCATTTGGAGAGTATTTGAATATTAGAGAACAAAGCCTGCGATTTGTTATCCATGCCAAGTCCCCATGGGGCAACTCTACCCACCACAAGCACATGTGAAATAAGAGATGGGACCTTGGACCAAGCCATCCTTTGAGTCTCTGCTTAGGAGATGGTCTACTCTACTTCATTCCATCCAATCCAGTAAACATCCACTATAGGCACCGGGGGAGGGGGGGAATGGATTGAACACTGGGCTGGGAACCAGGAAGACTCAACTTCGTGAGTTCAAATGTGGCCTCACACATTTCCTAGCTGTGTGACCCTGGGCAAGTCACTTAACCTTGTTTGCCTCAGTTTCCTCATCTGTAAAATGAGCTGGGGAAGGAAATGGCATACCACTCCTGGATCTTTGCTAAGAAAAGAGTCTCATATGATTGAACAACAAATATGCAGGACCCAAAGACAATGACAATCAGGCTGTGCCCTCACTAAGTTCATGTTCTATGGGGTGTAGTTTTTTTTGGGGGGAGCAGCCATGCCGTGGTGACAGTAGTGTCACAGGCAGAAACTAATGCCTTGCCCTGAAGGGAGCCAAGTTCCATCCTTTCTGACCCTATTGTAAAACTTTGACTTACATCCATATTAGACCAGCGGATGCACCTTTTTCAGGTGACTGACTATCCTTGTCTCATTTAAGAATTTCTCTCGAGGGGCAGCTAGGTGGTGCAGTGGATAGAGCACTGGCCCTGGATTCAGGAGGACCTGAGTTCAAATCTGGCCTCAGACACATAAGACTTACTAGCTGTGTGACCCTGGGCAAGTCACTTAACCCCACTGCCTAGCCAAAAGAGAGAGAGAGAGAGAGAGAGAGAGAGAGAGAGAGAGAGAGAGAGAGAGAGAGAGAGAGAGAGAGAGAATTTCTCTCAAATGGCCTAGTGGATTAGGGAGCTAGCTTTGGAGTTAGGAAGAATTGGGCTCCAGTCCCAATGACACACTCTGGCTGTAACTCTGGGCAAGTCACTTCACTCTCTATGATGATGAGAAGTCAGAGTCATTACGAGGCTCCTTCACTCACAGTTTCTCTGTTGGTGAATTTGGACAAAAACAAAGGCCAAATGCCATGTGGCTCCTCATAGATGAGGCAGGATGATGACGTGGACCCTTGAGCACTCCTTGGGTCCCCTTTAGTCTGTTTCAGCATGTAGGTGACTTGCCTGATTAGATGGGGTGTGATAGGGGTGGTGCCCATGCTTGGATCTTCAGCTGCTTCCTGAGTTGAATGGAAGTTGATGGACTTGAGAAGTGATAGGCATAGACCATGGCAGCGGTGGGTAAGTAGGGGCAGAGCCAGGCATTGTGTCCTGATCTAAGAAGGGAACCCTGCAGGCATTCTACTCCAACCAAAACGCATTGAGGCCCAGTGCCCCTCTCAATGCACCGCACTGCCTCCACCTCTTCTTACTGCTGTTGCTTTTTCTAATTGTAGAAACAAGCCTTTACAGACGTGGCTACCGGCTCCCTGGGTCAAGGGCTTGGAGCAGCTTGTGGAATGGCCTACACAGGCAAATACTTCGACAAAGCCAGGTAAGAGGCACTAGTCTCTTTTCTTTCTGGGGTGAACGGGTCAAAATTCTCTCCTTTCCTTTCCTTTCTTTTCCTTTCCTTTCCTCTCCCCTTTTCCTGAGGCTCCCAAACTCCCCTGAGTCCTCTGTGAGGCCAAATACTCCCTAGCTGGTGTCCCATGCTAGACTGACAGCAACATTAGCCCTCTGTCCAGAGTGACAGAGCTTGTGGCTCTCTTGGTTGGGGAAGACTGCTGAGTACACCTGGTGATCTCCATTGTGAGCTTCACCGTTTCCTGCCTGTAGAGTAGAGGTGAAATCCCTGGCCATCTGACATCAGTAACTGATAATCTCTTCCTTGGATGGTGTCTGTTGGAAGTGACTGCAGATCACGGCTGCATTGCCAGGAATAGGCAAAGGCCACCATCTTCGGGATGGTGAAGCATCATTAGCTGTCTCTTGTCAACCAAGAGAAAAATAGCACATTTTCCCATACTTTAGCCCTCAAGAGCATGGGGAACATGGGGACCAGGGAAGCTGTCTGCTCCAGCTTCACAGTGGGAAAAATCTATTAAAAAAAAAACAAACTGCAATCCAAGACTCATGATCCTTTGGCCTCTTTTTGGAAAGAGCATCTAGAATCAGAACTGGGTTCAAATACTGGTTCTGCTGTTTACTAACCATGTGACCTTGGGCAAGTCACTCCCCTCTTAACTTAAAAGGCCATCAAAGCCAACTCTTTCATTTTGCAGAGAAGGAAACTGAGGCCCAGAGAGGTTAGGTATCTACTTACAGTGCCTAGCGTGGGGCCTTGCATATAGAGTAGGCACTAATTAACTAGTCACTGAGTGAATAAATGGTTGCATGGGGTGCCTTGGAATGCCTTAATGAGTTATGATTCCCTCCAGCCCAGAAAAGGCAGGGTGTTACAGAAAACAGGGCTGGCCTCGAAGGCAGTTCTGCCTCTGATGTCCATTAGCTGTGTGATCACCCTTCTCACTGTCTCAGGCAACTCTCCAAGACTGGAGTTGCTGATCTGCGGTGGAGGGAGGAATGAATGACTCACCACTGATAGTTCAAGGGCTCAACTCTCCCAAATTAAATGTGGCCTAGGGGATGCAGGAGCAGGGCGCAAGTCTAGAGGGAGCCCAGGTGCTATGCACACAGAAATGATGCCACTGCTTGCCCACTCATCCATGCCAGAGTTCTTTGTTTCTTTAGCTGTGGGGATGGGCTTCCTGAAGCCATTCAACTTCACCTGCACTTGGGTGTGCAAAGTTCTCAACTTGTTCTTACATTTACACTGTGTCATGGAGTTCCACTTGTCCAATGCCATGCCTTGGAAAAGTGACTGATCATGGCTGGTTGGTTAGATAAAACATTGACATTTCACATGGGGATGAACCTTTAGCCCTTGGTCGAAATCCTTCGGGAGAAGAGCTTCTTTCCTTCTTGACATTTGTATCCCTGGCACGCAGGAGGATTGGGGCTGGAAAGGGACCATAGCTTTTATCTAATCCAGTCCCCTTCATTTTACCAGTGGAGAAACTGAGACCCAAAGAGATCAGACCCAAAGGTGCACAGATAGCAAATAGAAGAGCCAGGAGACTTGGGCCTGGCCCATGGACTCCCAGTTCAGTACTTTTGTCACTCAGCTGCTCTGTAGTGTCCTACCCACTGAGCTAACAAGCCTAAAACTGGTATCTGAACCTGGCGATCAGTGGGTTGTGTATGGGCACAGAAAATACTGTGACCATCACATAGTAGGTGCTCAATGGAGAGCACAGATCTGTCTGTTAAATTGGTCAGTGTAGGGGGCGAGGTGAGTTTCAGGATGCTGACACCGATTTGCGCTCATGTGTGAAGGGCCCTTTGTTTGCCACCAACCAGTATTTATTGAGTCCTCAACTTTCTGCTGTTGTTAGGTGACATCGCCAAGTGCTTCATGGCTAGAACAGTGCTTTTATTTGACATTGACCCAGAGGACTCAGGTCATCATTCTCCAGAGTCTTAGGAAGTGACTTTAGGATTGACATTTAAAGGAACTGCTGGGAAAGGTGTGTCTAATAAATGATCTTTTCGAAGTGGGACATTGCACAAAATGGTGGCAACTGGCCAGACCTGGATTGCACCTGGCCCCAGAGGCAGATTCAAGCTCAGACAGGAATTCCTCCGTACATCTTGACCCTTAGCAATTGCCCTGGGCAGACTCTGTCCCTGAGAGTTACTTCTCTGTGCTCAGTGAGTGAGTGAATGCCTCCAGGTAAGGCACTGGGGGCTGAGGGCTCACAGGAAAGGCAGCCACGCCCAGGAGTTCCATGTAGCAGGACCCTCTGGTAGAGACCGCCATTGGTGCCGATGGTAGGGGCCTTGGGGCCCAGGGGCCTGCTGGCAAGATGTTTCCACACAGCATTTCAGGGTAACTGAGTTCAGATAAGGCCGCTTTCTCTTCTTTCTCAGCTCTGTTTTTTGGGTGAGCCCAGGTCCTGGGAATGGGGGCAGAGACAGCTGTCTGCCAGTGTGTCTGAGCAAGTGCAGAGCCCGAGTGAACACTGACCCAAGCCAGAGCCATATCTGGCTGCCTCCTTAAGCCCCTCTCCATCTGGAAAAGGCACTCATTGCTTATTATCAGGGCCACTGTTAAGCAAGAGATAGCTAGCTGGTGGTACTGGAGCTGACTTCAGATAAGAGGATTCTTAGGTAATGGACTGGGGTTAATTGAGGCTTTTCCAGAGAATTGAGGCAAAGCCATTACTGAGTGTGCCAGTCCACGGGATTGGGGTTTTCCTGCCTGTCCAGGCTGTTCCCAGACCCTGAACCTGCTCTTTCTTGAGAAAAGAGAATGTCCCACTGGGTTTCCTGACATTTGATAGAGTGAAGGACATACCCACGAGTGAACTGGCCCTGGACACAGCTGGCAATGTTGCTGAATCACTGTGACTGGTAAAGGGATATGTCTCAGCAAGGGCTGTGCCTGCTCCCTTTGCCTGTGGCCAGATTAGGGCCTTCACAGGGCTCAGCAGTCTTCCTAACACGCGATTTGTTTGCCCTGGACTTGGAGGCAGAGGCCCTCTTAGCTGTGGGACCCCAGACATGCTTCTCTTGGCATCTGTGAAATGAATGGATGTCCCTTGATTAGTTCTGGGGCCCTCCTGGCTCCAAATCTGTGATCCTAGGATGTTTAGGCCCCTTCTTAGCAGTTCTGATTTTGGGTGTTATCAGCTACAAGACTGGGTACTGCTTTAGAGGCCACTAGAAACAGTGGCCTGGCCATCAGAAAGGAGCCTTGGGGCTAGGAAGACCCACAATGGCTGTGTCCCTGGGCAGGTGACTTCAGGCCTTGGGCCAAGTTAAGTGGAAGACATGGTGCTGCCATTTACAGGTAGAAGGAGCCAGGCCCACTCTCTCAGCCCATTTGAGCCCTTAGGCCTCTATGTAATGAAGGAAATAGTTGAGCTGCTTCCTGTTAGAGCTTCCTCCTCCCCCCTGGCCAGGCCAACCATACCATCAATTCCTCAATTTGTCCCAGAGGCAGAAGGGGGAGAGGTCTGTTTTTCTGCCTCCATTGCAGCCACTTTGGGTTCAGGCTTTCATTGCCTCTCTCTGGGAACAGTCTCCTACCCAGTCTTCTGCTCAGACTCATCCAACCTAATTCTTCATATTGCTCCCTGTTCAAAATTTGTCAGGGGCTCCTTGAGACAAGTGAGGCCTCCCGCCCCCCCAGTGATCTCTGATCTACTTTCCGATGGGGCCATGTAGTGCTAGAAAAAGGGCACTGGGCCTGAGTTCCAGTCTGGACTCTACTATGTACTACTCATGTGACTTTGGGCAAATCATTCTATTGCCCTGAGCAGCCTCAGTTTCCTCATTTATAAAATGAGGTGGGTTTAATGAAATGGAAGTGAACACTGAGGTTGCTTCCAGATCGTGATCAAGGAGCCACAGTTTTATTGCCCTTATATATCTCTGTGCTCCAGGCAAACTTGTTTATCTTACAAACTCCCACCTTCATATTTTTGTGTGATCACTCGGTTCCCCAGGGCTGGAATGTTATCCAGATACTGCTTTTCTTCCAGACTCTGCACCGGGGCAGGGGCTCTCCTATGAAAAAGCAGGCTCCATGAGGGCAAGCAGGGATGGTGCTCCATCCATCTGTACATAGTCCCATAATATTATGGTCACCCTCCTAGCCTCTCTTGGTTTCTCCTTGTCTGGATTATAATTTGTCATCCAGAATTGAGCACAGGCCTCTAGCCATCATCTGACCAGAGCAGTACTGTCTCTGGGCTTCTGGATACTAGAGTTTAATTAATGCAGTCTCATTTAGCTCAGTCTGCTAACACCCCCAGGTCCTTTGTATGTGAACTGCTACCAGCTCTATCTTCCATAGATAATTGGCTATTTACATGATAGGGTTGGCCACCAGCAAGATAGAGTCCCCTCAGTCTGGTTTAATGCCTGTGATTAGACAACCTCAGCATCATTTCCTTGGCTAAAGATAAATATTCTGTACAGTCCCTTCTATCTCTAACATTCCATAACTCAGTGACTTCTGTTGTGTATTAAAATGCTGCACCCTGGGGAAAGTAACAGATTCTCAGGAATTTTGATCTCAGTGGGGGAATGACTTTAGGCTGTTTCTTGAAAATAGCTTCTAATAGCTGAGGAGGAAGAGAGCATGAACCCACTGGGGCAGTTGTTACAATGTTCATTATCGTAATAAAGGAAAGAATATTAAAAAAAAATGGCTGTGCTGTGGGGTGGGATTGTGCCCAGGAAGACGAGACAGAGTGTAAAGAATGATCGGGGTGGAGTGGATAGAGTCAGGAAGACCAGGATTCACCTGGCCTATGCCTAACCCTTGCCCAGAGGTCACTGAGCAAATCACTGCCTTCTCTGAGCCTCCTTTGTAAAAAAGTGACAGCAATACCACCTTGGAGGCGATCGATTCCTCCTGCAGAATGACGGTTCATGCTGGGTGAACCCTGAGCTCCCTTCTGACTCTGTCCCTTACTATGCCAAAGCTCAGTCCCACCTGGGGGAGCCTGGCTCTGCATCAGAACAATGAGGCAGTATGTTGACCTGGCAAAGGAATCCATACCCTCCTTTGCTCTTTTCCATTTCTCCTTTGTGGACACTGGCCCATGATGGATGCATCCTTTTGTTTTTCAGCTACCGTGTCTATTGTTTGCTGGGTGATGGGGAGGTATCTGAAGGCTCCGTGTGGGAGGCCATGGCCTTTGCAGGATTCTACAAGTTGGACAACCTGGTTGCCATCTTTGACGTTAACCGGCTGGGCCAGAGCGACCCTGCCCCACTGCAGCACCACATGGAAGTGTACCAGAAACGATGTGAATCCTTTGGGTGTGTGGAGGTCATCTGCTGGGGATGTGGGGGGCTCTCTGAGTCACATTTCTAGAACTAAAAGTCTCTTGCCTTCATGTCAAATGCAGCAAAGAGCAAAAGTGGTATTCAGGATGAATTTTAGGAGGGATGGGCACTTAGAAAACAGGCAGATCCTCCCCCTCAGAGACTATAATTTGCTGACTTCTTCCTGAGGGGATAAAGTGCTCTGGGGCTGGGAAATAGGATGTTTCAATGCTCCCCCCTTCCCTCTTTCATGCTTGGCCACCAAGGGCATGAAGCAGAGAATCAAGCAGGGCAGGTCATGTCACTTTCCCAAACCTCGTTTTTCTCATCTGTAAAATAATGATAATGATAAGAATGCCTGAATGGCCTCCTTCCCATAACTATTGTGGAGAAAGTGTCCAGGTACTGGTGTTGCTGTTATTATTATCTATCTGACTGCCGGCCTCTCTGGGTCTTCCATTCCTACTCTGGACCCTCAGAGAGTCTAGACTAAGGAGGATGGACCAGAAGGATGAGACCCAGGCCCTGACAGAGCCCATTGTCTGAGGTTACACTTCACTGATGTGTGTTGGGGAGGTCTGAGTGCCTCTTGGGGTTGTTATGAGAATGAATATTTGGTCAGGTGCTTACTGATCCTCAGTGGAACAAAATGAAGGATCCTTTTGTCACTGAAACCTATTCAGAGGTGCCTTGACTTAATACAAACCCGATACATAAAAATGGCACCTTGTGAAGACAGTGCTTGTAAGTTGCAGGCAGGGAAGAAGCATCTTTCTTCCAGTTTCTGTCATCGTCCATGACTTGGCCAGACTTCCTGCTTCTTTTTGTATCATGTGTCTGCTCTCTCTGTGCTCTTATAGGTGGATGTCATCGTTGTGGATGGACACAGTGTGGAAGAACTCTGCAAGGTCTTCGACCAGGGCAAGCATAAGCCACTGGCTGTCATTGCAAAGACATATAAGGGCAGAGGAATCTCAGGTGAGGGACAACTCCTTCCCCTGTGCCGGTGGTTTCCTCCCTCTGGGACTCTCTGGGGAGCCAAGGTTCCTCTGGGTGGGCAGAGATCCTTTCTTGATCAGTTTTACAGAACAGTGAGTGGGACATAGAAGATGCCCCCAGGGAACTTGTAGGCTAGTTCAAGAGATAAGACACAAGTGGTTGTTCCCATCAGTCATGGCCCAGACTGTGAACGCACACATCCTCACATGCATGTATGTGTGCACACACACTGCCCTTCCTCACCCCACCCCCATATACAGTTTCTGGTAGTCATCATGGCACTTAGCTGGGCACCAGGACACCTAGGGTTTTAGTCTGAACTCATCACTAACCAGCTGTGGGACACTGGTTGTCATTACACCCTCTAGGCTTGTTTTTACTTCTGCAAAATGAAAGGGTTGGATGACATTTTGAAAGTCAAGACTCTCAGATGGTCAGAAAGAGCTGCAATAGACCTAGATAATTGAATCATTTCTTCCTCCTGGCTGGTCATCGGCAGCATAATCTTGCCATGATCTTGCTTCTTCTGTCTGGCCCTCCTTTTTCAGATGGGCTCCATTATGGTTCCCTCTTTAGGTTCACGGATTTCCTCAATGTAGCATCTCTTAGATTTGCTGGGCATACCCACTATCTCTTATAAGACATTCCATCTGAACAAGGAGTATCCATCCATTGCTTTATTTTTACCATAACTTGGATCCCAACAAATCTTAGTGATACTAAGACAGCTAGGTGATATAGTGGATGGAATGCTGGATGTGTTATCAGGAAGACCCGAGTTCAAATCCTGTCTCAGACACTTCCTTCTTTCAGAGCCTCAGTTCTCCTTATCTGTAAAATGTGGACACTAAGAGCCCCTACTTCATAGGGTTGCTAAGAGGATCAAATTGGATAATACACGTACAATAAGGGTGCTAGTTCTTGTCATTGTCATTAGCAGTGACAGGTCACAGTTACCTCCTTGTGTTAAGCCCTTCCGCTCTGCTCAAACTTGTCTCAACAGTGCAGATCATGAGTCTCACTTCGGCTCTTCTGTGAACTTGTGGCCGGCTCCATGGCTGGCCCCCTCGGGCCATGCCCACTGCTCTCTGGGTTTTCTGGGTTAGCAGCTTCATCTGGGTACTTGCTTCCTTTCCTTTCTTTGTCCAGGTTAGAGACCCATTGATCCGCTCAGTCTGCCTCTGGGCAAATGCATCTTCCTCCTTACCTCCACGCCAGCGCGTAGAAAGCCAGGTGCCCCTTTTGGAGGCAGCATCCCTCAGCAGGGTCCGTGACACCAACAAAATGCCACTCCCTTCATTATTTTTACAAGCAAATTGATTTTTGTCCACGAGTTCAGATGCACAATTTTCATGTACCAGAATGTAAATGCTTAGTCTGCAGACTCGGCATTTCCCCTTGATTTACGATATTTTGGAGACACCGCCTATTTTCCCAGGGACTTGGGCTGAATGGAGGCAGGGTCAGTGGGGTGCCAGCCTCAAAACCCTTGCTCAGCTCTGTTCTTTGATAAATTCCTGAGGCTTTCCAGGCCTTCCCCAGGGAACCAGTACCTTCTGAGCTTCCCAGGCCACCCGACTTCCTGGGGCCCGGCTTTGCCCATTCAGCCCTGGGCTGGTTCTCTGGGCCAGCATCACTTGCCGGGCCAACGAAACACTGGGAGAAGCATTTGTTTTCCATCTTTGATTAGGAAGGAAATGCCCCTTCAAGGAAGCTGTGTCCTCACAACCTGCTTTGCCAAAGGCCTTTTGGGAAGCTGTCCAGTTGTGGGAGCTGGGGGCAGGAGGCAGGGAGCTGCCCCACAGCCTGCTCTGGGGAGGGGTGCCGGGAGTTGGAGGACCTGAGCAAGTCACCTGCCTGGGTGCCAGTTTCCTGTCAAGGAGAAGCATGGATGATGGGTCTCAATCCCATAGTTTAAAATCCTCTGATGATAGGGAGTCTCCTGGCCTGAGGCTGCTCCTTGTTACCACTTCTACAACTGCAGCCTCACTGTCCTTCCTAATTTTTAAAAGTGATTTTAAACTCTGTAATTGATCTGATGTGGTGCATGGTATTGTGTGGACCAGATCCCATCTCACACAGGATCTAATTTTCTTAATCTCTTCCCTAATTTTCTGCCATCTAGGATTTAGCAAACATGAGTCTGTGTGCTTTGGGCCCTCATTTTGGATTATCTTGTTTTTCCCAGTGATCTAAGAAGCAATCTAGTAGAAGGAGGCCTGAATTTGGAGTCAGGGCGTGGGTTCAAATCTCAGCTCTGTCATGCATTACCTGTGTGACCTTGGGCAAGTCACATCCACCCTAGACCTCAATTTCCTCATCTGTAAAATGGTCTTTGATAACTTCCAGCTTAATCTGTTTACCTGTGAAAAACAAACTAATGTCATATGGCTTTGAAACAAACAACTTTGTTGGGTTTTTTTTTTCAAATGAGGCAATTGGGGTTAAGTGACCTGCCCAGAGTCACACAGCTAGTGAGTGTTATGTATCTGAGGCTGGATTTGAACTCAGGTCCTCCTGACTCCAGGGCCAGCCCTCTATCCACTGAGCCACCTAGTTGCCCCAACAAACAACTTGGAATAACTTAACCAGGGTCAAACAGTTTGAGACCTCAGGGTACAAGGCTGCCTTTTTTTTTTCCTTATTTCTCCTTGTCCCTTTGTTCATCCACAGAAATTTTGCTACTACATTTCAAGCACCTCATTAGTGTTTTAGCAGATAAGGACTGGGAGAGGCCTAGTGATTTCACTGATGTGGGAACTCCCAAGTGAATAAACAACCTTTATCAATTCAGATAGAACTTTCCCTGCAATTTGGGCTTGGTGAGTTAGTTGCCTGGGGGCATGATAGGAGTGGAAGGTGTGAGGGATAGCTTGGCCAGGGAGATGGAGGAGGCAAGAAAGGAAGGCCTTACTGAAGTCTTAGCAAAAAGAGATTAGGCCCCCGTCAAGGGGAAGAGAGAGGGTGGAAGAGACTGATGACAAATGTTAATAGGAATTCATGGCCAGTGTGAAGCATGGGGTGGTGGAGGAAGGGTTGAAGTGACTGGTTTTCTCATCCAGGAAGCTTTCCTGATTACTGTACCCCCCCCAAAAAAAAAATCCACATTGATTTGTCTCTGCTGAACTCCTGGAATAGCATATATTCGACAGACATCCATCTCTCACCTCTGGGTCTTTGCACAGGGGGTCTCCCATGCCTGGAACACATTCTCTCAGAGTCTCTGGTTCTAGGCTTGGTTCATGTGTCATCTTCTACATGAAGCCTTTCCTGGTCCCACGGGAATAATTCATTTTTGTCTTCTACGTCCCCACACCTAGCCCTGTGCTGTGCACTGATTTGGTGATGGATTGTATCATGAGCTAGTTTCTCCATGTGAACTTGTCAAAGTCTCCCTTCCTTCTTCCCTTCCCTTCCCTTCCCTTCCCTTCCTTCCCTTCCCTTCCCTCCTCCCCTCCGTTCCCTTCCCTTCCCTTCCTTCCCTTCCCTTCCCTTCCCTTCCTTCCCTTCCCTTCCTTCCCTTCCCTTCCCTTCCCTTCCCTTCCTTCCTTCCCTTCTTCCCTTCCCTTCCCTTCCTTCCTTCCCTTCCCTTCCCTTCCCTTCCCTGCCCTTGCCTGCCCTCTCCCTCCCCTCCCCTCCCTGCCCTGCCCTGCCCTGCCCTGCCCTGCCCTTCCCTTCCCTTCCCTTCCCTTCCCTTCCCTTCCCTTCCTTCCCTTCCTTCCCTTCCCTTCCCTCCCTTCCCTTCCCTTCCCTTCCTTCCCCTCCCCTCCCCCTCCCCTCCCTCCCTCCCTCCCTTCCCCCTTCCCTTCCCTTCCCTTCCCTTCCTTTCCCTTCCCTTCCCTTCCTCTTTCACACTTGTTGTATTCCAGGCTCTGGGGTCATATAGTGAAACAGTCAATAAATGGTTTTGATGATGATGACATGCCCCCACATTTCTGTGACCTTTTACAACACAAAGCACATTTCTGGCAAAAACTCTGTGAAAGGAGGTACAAGTAAATGCCTCCATAGTACAGATAAGAAACTGGAACTCAGATTAATGACTTACCCAGGGTCACACAGCTAGTGAGAGCAGAGCTGAGGCCCCGCATGTCCAGTCCCTATGCTTTTTCTAGTATACCAAGCTGCTCACTTAGCTTAGCTTATGTGAGCTCTGTGGTTGCAGACAGCCCTGCCCTCATCCTCCAGTGTCCTTCGGTGAACCTCAGTCTCACTCTTATTATTCTGTTCCTCAACCACAGGTGTGGAAGATAAGGAAGCTTGGCATGGGAAGCCCCTTCCCAAAAACATGGCAGAGCAGGTCATCGAGGAAATATACAGCCAAATCCAAAGCAAGAAGAAGATTCTAGCTACCCTCCCCAAAGAGGATGCCCCCACAGTTAATATCACCAACATCCGGATGCCATCTCCTCCAAATTTCAAGCTGGGAGACAAGGTATAAGGGGTAGCCTCCTTCATGGGAGAGAATACATAGTCCAAATTGTGCACATTCACCTCTAGAGCTAGAGTGGTATGGCACACCTGCCAAGTGTGTGGGGGGGTCCCCACAAACATTGATAAAGCTCTGATTCTAGATGAGCTGGAGAAAGCTAAAACAGTCTTTGCCCAGAGGGAGCTTTCATTCTCCTAGGACAATTAAGCTACAGTCTTGGAAGAATAACGTAGCTGCTTTTCCACCCACAATTGAAGAATGAACAGTAACAGGGCCACGAGCACCAAGCTAGGTACTTGGGGGAGAGACAAATGTTAGACAGAAGCCCTGAGTCTGGCAGAGGATAAGACTCAACACAGACAAGTTGAGATCTACCTCTCTCATGTCCAATGGAGACAACTGTCCCTGCTGTCATCTACCCCTCCTGAGGGACATAAAGGTAAAAGGTACATGAGAGTGTATTTTGGTGCTCCCCCAAAGAAGCAGTCCTATCTCCCACTTTCCTTGTAGGCAAGATAGAGAAATGAGGACTGGCATTACTTTTCATCTTGTTTTACAGTCTTCTGTTACCCAAGGAAGGTGTCCGTGCACACAGATCCAATAGTGACTAGAACATTCCCCATGCGGGATGACAATAACCAGTGTGGATTCTTTCCCTCCTACCAGCTCGCCACCCGCAAAGCCTATGGCATGGCGCTGGCCAAACTGGGGAATGCCAGTGACCGTGTGATTGCCCTGGATGGGGACACCAAGAATTCCACCTTTTCAGAACTCTTTAAGAAGGAGCATCCTGATCGCTTCATTGAGTGTTTCATCGCTGAACAGAACATGGTAGGTCTGGGGGAGAGCTGAGGATAGTCAAGGAGCCCAAGATTGCTCTGGGAGGCAAGGGCTTGGGGAGGATCTTGGGCCACAGTCAGAAGGTCTGGAAACTGAGGAATGGGTGGAGGTGAGGGAGAGCACAGGGTAAGTGAATGAGGTCGGAGGGAGAGAAGCAGCCAGACTGTGGTAAGTGGCAAAACCAGGATTTGAACTACATAGGAAACATGTGTTTGCATGTATGGGGGCACATATATTCATGCATGTATATGTGTGTATTATATGTATGTGCACATGACTGCTTCTATTTTTTAAAAGTTCAATTAGGTAACTTGTAATGGCTTGTGAGGGGACCTTGTATAAAACTTTCCTAAGTATAAAAGTTTTTTTTTTCCCCCAAAGTGAACATTTCACAGACACTCAGGGTTGAGGCGGTCAGGCCATTTTGCCCAATCCAGCACAGTACCTGACGCACAGTAGGACATGTTGCTGGTACCTGGCACACAGCAGGATGTGTTGCTAATCAAATACTAGTTGACGTGGCCATATACCTTTATAGCTTCCCACACGAGCCTAGCCTCTTCTCCAATGAAGAATACAACTTCATGGTTTAGCCCTTTGCACAACCCCAATGATTTGGGAGTTGTAGTAAATTTTGGAGATTGAAGTCAGGGGTTGAATCCCGCCTGCCACTTACTAGCTGTGTGACCTCAGGCAAATCACTCGAGCCTTTCTGGGCATCCATTTCCTCATCTGCAAGAAGGAGTTGAACTGCATGACTTCTGGGATTCCTCTTAGCTTTGAGTGTAGGGATCAGAAGTGGACTCTCAGCAGCAAGCAGGGCAGGGACTCGTTCATTGGTAAGGTTTTGTAGGTTGGGATTTGTAGAAAGAAATGACCTCAGACAAATGAGGTCATTCGGGCATCTTGCCAGCTTGGGCCTGGGCCTGCGGCTGGGGCTTGGACAATCCAAAGACTTGAGAACTTGTGTCAGTGGATAGCCCCCAGGAAGCCCCTTTCTCCTCTCCTGCTGTTCCCAGGCGAATTGAAGCTATAGGTTCCCTGGAGAAGTCATCCCCATGGGAAAGGGAGTTTGCTGATAGACCTGGCCCTCTCTTACCCATGCTGGGGAGTACGGTACAGTGGAAAGAGCACACGGCGGTCAAAGCCTTTACTTCCTGCATCATTACTTGTAGGACAACTAGATAAGGAGGGGGTGGGCTCTGAAATGCCCTCCAGGTAGACCGGGATGGGACAATGGATGATCCTCCATTCCCTTTCCTTCTCAGGTGAGCATCGCCGTGGGGTGTGCCACCCGGGACAGGACTGTGCCTTTCTGCAGCACGTTTGCCGCCTTCTTCACCAGGGCCTTCGACCAGATCCGTATGGCAGCCATTTCTGAGAGCAGTATCAACCTGTGTGGCTCACACTGTGGAGTGTCCATCGGTAAGCCGTGCGTGTGACTGGGGACAAGTTACCTCCCCTCTCAGTGCCATGGCCAACTCTCTAGAGGCTGCAGGGCAGGTGTTGCTGATGTGCTTTGGTAGAGGGACTTTTCTCACCAAAAAAAGGCATATCTGGTTTAAAAATGCCAACCCAAAACAGCCTTTAAAACTCAGTGATTACATCTCCCAGCATATGCAGTGGGGTGAGTGATGTGGTCACACAGACCCATGCCCCAGGAGAATCATTTTGGCAACTGTAGATGATGGAGTAGAGAGGGATGAGGACAGCCATGTGGGTGGAAAGGTGACAAGAGGTGAGAAGGATTGTGGGTAGGATTGATGGGCACTAGCACTAATTCGGATTGGAGGGGTAAGGAAAAAGGGAATCAAATATCTCCACCAGTCAGTCAGCGTGGCCTCCTAGGCTTGGTACGGAGGGTAGAAATGCAGAGAGTGCAGCAGTCCCTCGTTGGGAGGCAAATGGGACTGTCGAAAATGACTGCTCCTTGGAAACCAAGGCTTTTCTGGCTTTCTGGACATTTCCTTTCCTCTGCAGGTGAAGATGGTCCTTCTCAGATGGCCCTTGAAGATCTTGCCATGTTCCGGAGCATTCCCAATGGGACAATCTTTTACCCAAGTGATGCCGTAGCTACTGAGAAAGCAGTGGAGTTAGCTGCTAACACAAAGGTTGGTTATCTATGGGCTGTATTTGTTTGTTTATTTACCAGAGCAGAAGGGAAGGTCATCAGTTGGACACGGAAGTTTCCGAAGAGTTATTCTTCTGAAATGGAGCACTCGGCAAAGTTTGGCCTCAGAGCTTGGAGAGAATTGAACTGCACAAGAGGTGCGGAATCACACACCTTGGAGCCATCTGAATTCCCAGACAGGTCGAGGCCTTTCTCTCCCTGGAGATCTCTGGGCGCTACCCTGGTCATCTCTGAATGCAGGGGGCAATGGATCTTTCAAGGCCCTCTGGTTCTGTAGAGTGGGTGGCCATCCAAAGGGGAAAGGACAGCAGACTGGTAGACTCAGAAATGGTCTCCAGGGATGACCGAGATATGTGTGTCTTCCCCAGTAGAATAGAAGTTCCTGGAGGGCAACAGGAGCTACTTTATTTATCCCAAGTACCTAGCACAATGCCTGGCACATAGTAGGTGCTTAACCACTTATACATACATATATACACATATATACATATATACATATATATGTATATACACATATATACACATATATACATATATACATAATATATGTATATACACATATATACACATATATACATATATACATATATACATATATACATATATACATATATACATATATACATATATACATATATATGTATATACACATATATACATATATACATATATATGTATATACATGTATATACATATATGTGTGTGTGTGTGTGTGTATATATATATATATATATATATATATATATATATGACTAATCTAGCCTAGCCCATTGCCTTTAAGCACTGGGAGCTGGTTCCGGTTAAAATGTCCCCCCTTGGGGGCTAACTTACTCTCTTCCTTTATTTCCAGTGAGTGGATTCTTCATCTCACTTTGGAGATTTGGTTTAACAGATTTATTAAAAGCACTTACTGTGTACAGAACACATGCTAGGTGCTGCAAGAAATAAAAGACAAAGCAGCTGTCTACGCGGAGCTTGTAGTGTAGTGAAGAGGGGAGTGAGGGAGACACCGGATCTAAGCCTCTCGAATCCTAAACACAAGCTTTACATAATAGCATGCTATAGAGAAGGGAAAAGCCATTAGCGAGCAGGGGCATCAAGGGAGGCACGTTGGAGGAGGTGGGCTCTGAACTGCGCTTTAAAGAAGGAGGTCCCTTTGACATTGAGGTAACACCTAAGGGGCCCTTCCTTCTTAGAACAGTGCCTTCAAATGCCCCAAGTGAATTAAACAGGATGACAAAAGTGGGAGTTGAAATACCATGATCAAAATGTTGGTTTTTTTAAATAAGTTCATGGCCCCCAGGTTTTGAATCTCTGATTTAAATTAGGATGGGGAGGGATTCACAGGAAGAGGAGAAAAAGGAATTGCCAGGAAGCAAGACAGAAAAGCAACAGGTGGGGGAAACGCCGAGGAGCCCAGTTGGGTGAGAGTTTGGCGTTCATGAAGGCGAGTGCGTAATGTATGAGGCAGTGGGCTAGAGTGGGTTGCTGCCCTTGGGGTCTGGAAGACCTGGGTTTGGATCCTGCCTCAGTCACTTAATTTCTCTGTGTCTGTTTCCTCATCCGAGAAGTTCAGACCTCCCTTTCAGCTGGAAATCTGGGATCCTATGAGTAGATCTGAATATTTCGTCACCTTTCCAGTCTTGTCGAGGGCCTTGAATGCCAGCACTCCATGAAGGTCCAGGGCAGAAGATCAGTCTAGGCTTTCCAAAGGAAGTTCACTGTTAAAGGATGTGTTGGAATTAAGCAGATCAAAGGGAATGCTATCTATGACCAGGCAGAGCTGAAGAGATCTTACCATTAGTAGTTTAAGTCCCTGTTTTTGCAGATGAGGAAGCCACAGGCTCAGAGCCACATAGATAGTAAGGACCAGAGGCCAGGTATCCTACCTCTGAGTCTGATCCTATTTTGTGACAAAGGTTTTCTTTGTTTCCAATCCAGGGCATCTGTTTTATAAGAACCAGTCGCCCAGATAATGCAGTCATTTACAACAACAATGAAAACTTCCAGGTTGGCCAAGCTAAGGTGAGTATTGAGTCTCTGCCCTAACTTGGTGTGGGGAGGAGTGGATATGCTATAACTACACTGCCCTGGTTGCTTTCTTCCTGAATAATCAATCTGGCCTCAGTTCTCAGACAGGCAGCTGGACATTCAATCACCTAGTAACAAATGTACCCCAAACCTACTGCTCATTCTGGTCCTGGCATTGTCCTCCTTCCCAGGTGGTCCTGAAGAGCAAGGATGACCAGGTGACTGTGATTGGAGCTGGAGTAACCCTTCACGAAGCCTTGGCAGCTGCAGAGCAGCTGAAGAAAGGTGAGATTGACTGTCCCACTGGGTCCCTCTGAAGCCATTCTCTGGCTTCAGCCTATGGGAAGGAAGAAGCTAGGGTCCTACAGCTGGGTAGGAAAGACATGAGTAGCTCCCAAGGCAAGGCAGTACAAGCAAAGGGCCTGGATGACTAACACTACCCAGTCATGGGAAGATGCCAGACTTTGAAGGCATCTGGGAGAAAGCTCATGTCCCCTACTACAATTTGGCAGGTGCTGGAAATGAGGACTGATCTTGGAAAAGACAAGTTAAGCTTTGGGAAGCTAGATTTGAGCTTGACATAAGCCAGGAGCATTGATAGTCCCAGCCAGAAAAACCAGGCCAGGCCAGAACACGGAAGGTGACAGTTGGTGCCATCCTCTGCTGTGGTCAAGCAGATCCATGCAGAGGCCTGGGTGATGGTGATGAATGACGGCTGTGTGTTAGCATACATTAGCTCATTTGGATTTATAGAAAACTAGCAGAAGAAATCCCACAGAATTTGGAGGCAGAAGACCTGGGATACACTCCACTCACCAGCAGCTCTATACTAGCCCTTAGCCTGAGACTCCATGGCTTCACTGGTGAAAAGAGATCCTCCATGGCCTCACTGGTCAGTGGGTGTCAGAAGCTGACTTGAACCCAGGTTATTACTGTTTTATAGGAGGGGAAGCCGTGACCCATCCAGGGCCACACAGTAAGTCAGTGGCTAACGTTGAATACTTGCTTAGACCTCTGCCCTCATGCCAGGGTCAGGAAACAGGGCTTTTCAGACTAGTCCACATCTAGCCAGGGAGCTTATATTTTTGTCTGGGGAAGTACACAGGACGAAGGGAGAGCCCTCCTCCTGTGTCTCAGCTGATCTCCCAACCGACTGGTGAAGGGTAGGCAGAGTCATGTGACATTGAGTCTGGCTATGAGGGTATATAAAGGGCCTGGACCCCCTCCATTTATGAATTCTAATGAAGAAGAAATGTATTAATTTGTAAAATTGTTTATCACCTATGTTTGGGGCACTGTGCACGCTGGGAATATGAAGAAGGGCGCTTTATAGATAGAATCTCATTTGATCTCACAGACTTTTTGAGCCAGGTGCTATTATCCCCATTTTACAAATGAGGAAACTTGAGGCCGAGAGACCTGCCCAGGTCATATAGCTACTAGGTATCTAAGGCAGGATTTGAACTTGGGACTTTCAAGTCCAATATTTTATCACTGGAAATTAAGGGATTATTTAAGGGATTTGTCTTTGAATTGGCTTCCCCTTCTTAGACAAGTTTCTCCTCACTGATCAAAGCCAGGAAGGAGAAAAGGTTCGTTTCATTAAGCAATATTCCCCATGGTTGTACTCTCAGGACCTTCCAGCATTTATTAAGCTTCTCCTGTGTGCCAGGCACTTTGCTAGGCCCTAAGGATGTAGCCTCTTTCAGACCTTGACTGTTCTATCAAGGCAGACAGGAGATATTCTAGAAATGCCAGTTCAATTAACTTGCTGGACTCCAGGAAATGCTGATTGGACTGGGGGGGCACTGAATGCCACAGCTGCCCCCCCCCCAAATTCACCTGCTTGTGCCTTCTGCTTCCAGAAAAGATCAACATCCGGGTGCTTGATCCCTTTACAATTAAGCCCTTGGATAAGAAGCTCATCCTTGACAGTGCCCGAGCGACCCATGGCCGCGTCCTGACTGTGGAAGACCATTACTATGAGGGTAAGGTCGGGGTTCTCAGGGGGCAGGGCTGAGGGCTTTGGAAATGGACAGAATTGGGGGTCCTTGCCCCTCCTGCTTTCAGCCCACTCCTAATTACCCCTTGCTTAGAGGGATCCCCCCAAAGTACTCCCAGTTGGTAATGGATTTGCTTTTTAAGTGGGAGATACCATTAAGATAGGTTCCATTTGGGGCCTGGGAATTGCCAGGTAGAAACCAGATGGTACTCAATCACTTATTGATCCTAGGCTTACAGACAGAGTTGGCAGGAATCTGGGGCTCCCTAGTCTCACACCCTCATTTTACAAAGAAGAAAATGGAAGCCCAGAGAGCCTTCCAAGTTCCTAAGTGACCCAGGTCCTTAGGCGCCACATCTGTTCTTTCCCTTGTTTGTGCCTTAGCTCAGTCACTTTCCCTGCCTACAGCTCTGTCCCCTTCCAGAGAGAGAAGGAAATGTTAAGGAACATAACAAGCCCCCGTGCCCACTTGCTGACCTGGCTCAGTCCCTCCCATCTCTGCTCCTTCCATTCTCCGCAGGTGGCATAGGAGAGGCTGTGGCTGCTGCCCTGGTGGGTGAGCCTGGCATCACCGTCTCTCGCTTGGCAGTCTCTAACGTCCCGAGAAGCGGGAAGCCGGCGGAGCTGCTGAAGATGTTTGGCATCGACAAGGACGCCATTGTGCAGGCTGTCAAGGCGGCCTTGTCTCAAGCCTAAGATGCCTGTTGGAGATTCCAGACCAAAACAAGGAGAAGGGAAGAGAGAAAGAAACATTCCTGTACCTTTAGATACATTTAAGTAACTTTTGTTTCTACTGAGGATCGATTAAAAATAATTATTAAAAATGTTTTGAGAAAATGTTGCCAGCCGACGTCATTTTGTATCCATCACAAACACTACTTACTAAGCATGACTCTATGTAGGCACTGGGGATACAAGACAAGAGTGAAATATATTCCCTGCCTCTGAGGCGTTTACAATCTCTGGGGAGTGAAAACACGTACATCCACAGAATAAGAGCAAAATTAGTGTATAAGATACAAGAGCTAAGCTCCTAATTGCTTAGTGTTCATCTGTTGCAGGACAAACATAACAATGAGGAGCACGAATAAAATCTTTATTTGGCTGGAAAGAAATGGAAGAATTCTGAGTAAAGACTTGTCCTTTGCTGCCTACTTCCTTTTGCTCTTCTTCCAGCTGCCAGCTTTAGCACATCTGGCCCGGGGCTGGCACCTTATTTGGAGGCTTCCCAGAAACCAGACTGTCCCCCTCTCTTGGCCAATCAAACCCGCTCCACCAAATCCATCTCTCCCACTGGGTCAGAGGGGACTGTGCATTAGGGAGCTGAGTAGGCTTGGCCAAAGCCTCAGAAAAGGAGGAGGGCACAGTCAACCTCACGTTCTTTTCTCAGAGCTGAGGGCAACAATTTCAACGTTTCTCTTTTTATGTGATTTGGAATTGGCAGAGAATGGAACGAACCTTTTCTCCCTCCTGGCTTTGATCAGTGAGGAGAAACTTGTCTAGGAAGTGGAAGCCAATTCAAAGACAAACCCAAACACCTAACCTGGGCCTCAGTTTCCTAAAGTGTAAAGTGAGGGTGGTTCCTTCCAGCCCTAGTTCTCTCTTCCCTATTTGTAGTATCTTTCACCAAGTTCTGTGAAATGATTAATTCAAAACCTTTCCTCAGAGCTTCATCACAGCATGGCGGGTGACCCTGGGCCAGTGAAGGCTGCACCAGTGGAGCAGTCCCGGGAAGGGCTTTTGACAAGCACTGTGACAAACCATTGTGTGTACTTGCTGCAACTGAAGGCAGGAAAATGGTTGTGGGTTTGTGTGTGCGTGTGTGTTTGTGTGTGCGTGTGTGTGTGTGTGTGTGTGTGTGTGTGTGTGTGTGTGTGTGTGTGTGCGTGCATGCAATCAAACTTTATTAATCAGTCCATGCAAACAATCTTGCATTCATGTTCTTTTTTAAGAACAAGCCACTGGCCCAGGTCTTAGAGGTGCCAATAATTTTCTTTCCTAGTGGATTCATGACAATGTACCCTTTCCCCAGCTGGAGTGGGTCTCCCTCAAAAGTGGAGGGACCTAGCAAATTGACCTCCATCAGGTGATCAGCAACCAGCATGTCCTCCAGTGAAGGCAGGCAGGGACCAGTCTTAGCTGAGATCAAGAAGGGGCCTCTGGTGGTTTTCTTGTACTTCATCACCACATAATTTAATTGGTGGATTGCCGTATAAATTACTGAAAATTGTTTATAATACTTTTTTCATTGGTGGTTTGTATTACCAGAAGATCCACATGCTTATCAGTTGTTCAAGAATGCATACATCTAGGTGCCTCAGTGGAAGGAAGACCTGTCTTTAAGTCCAACTTCAGACACTTAGTAAACTTCTCTTGGCTTCACGTCTTCATCTGCAAAGTGGGGGCACTGGGCTAAGGTATTAACCTATTTTGTGGGTGGCAGTCTGGTGAAGCTCATGCATTCTTTATTGGAATGTTTTAAATGTAAAGGGAAGACAATTATCACAATATTAAACTGAAATTTTTATGTGTATACACACACACACACACACACACACACACATTTACAAAAGATTATTCACTGATGCCCAAGGTAAGAACCTCTGCTCTAGGGGCAGCTAGGTGGAGCAGTGGATAGAGCTCCGGCCTTGGAGTCAGGTGGACCCAAGTTCAAATTCGGCCTCAGACATTTGACCCTTACTAGCTGGGCAACTAGCTGGTATCCAAGGTGCCTTTCAATTCTCCATCTAGGACCCAATGAGGAGCCTAGCCAAGCATCACCACCACAGGAGATGAAGGGTTTTTGGGATGTGTGATGGAGGGTTGGGGGGACATAAGGCACTGAAGGTTTGGATTCTGTGTGGAAGGAAGGTTCACATGAGGCTGTACCTCCCTGGAGGAATTTACACATTCTGGAAGAGAGCTAGGAGACACAAAAGGGCCTTTCCATGAGTTTTTTAGAGTCCCAACTGCTGATCAGCTTGTCTGCATGAGGAGGAGACTATGTATGTAGAGAAGGGGAGCTCGGGCTTGTTTTTTCCTTGGAACCTGGAGATACAGATCAGGAGGAGGGGAGGTGGCCTTGGATGCAGTGGGTGATTAAGGCTAAGTAAGAAATGAGGCAGAGAATGGACTCTTATCTGGTCAAAAAGAAAAATCAGTGGGGGTGGGGGAGACCCTGAGGGTTTCTGGCCAAAACAGAATAATTGCTATTTACATTCATTCTGAGCCAATCAAGGCCCTAACAATGGCCAAGTAGGGCTTGGCCTGGGGGTAAGGCCTGGTCTTTAAGAAAGAAAAGACAAAACCGAACACGAAACAAAAAATAAGTTTCAGAGATTAAAATGTACATTCCCTTTGGCAGAGGAGGGAAGGGGCCCATATTGGAGGGCAGCTCTGACATGTTCCTGGGTGACTGGGCTCCCAGTCCAGAAGGCCAGATGAGCTTCCCACCCCTGAAGCCACAGGCCCAGAAACACCAACCAGTGGATTTCCATGTACAGATAGCTTCAGCTGTAGGGAGTCTAGGAAAGGCTCACAGGAGGCAGGAGGATGGGGCCCACGAAAGCCAGCGCTTGGGTCCTTCAGTTACAGGCCCAGGAGCGTGCTCTAGCTTTGCTTCCTTTTATCATTGATTTTTTTCTTCATGCCAAATGGCAGTGATGATCAAAATGAAAAAAGGGAGGCTCTTTACTTGGATGGGAAGAGACCTCCCGCGATCCCAAGCCTGTATACATTAGGAGCCCGGATAGGAACAGCACTCTCATGATGGGAAACTCCCTCCATCCATGCAGGGCACTGCCTCCTCTGCAACTGAAGACTACTAACCGGTTAAGTGACTGTCCCAGGGTCACAAAGCCAGGATCAGAATAGTGGCCTTGAATCCAAGTCTTAGTAGCTCCAAGGACAAGTTTTTCTCTACCAAGCCATGCTACGTGGGTGTGCATTTACACACACCCTTGGACACACATACACCCCTCTGGCCATGCTGTTACATACAAACACACACATACACACCCATCCCTATGGCCATGCTCTCTCTCTCTCTACCTGTCTATAACATGGATATGTATATATGTATACATGTGCAGGTGAAACATGGCCACAGGGGTGTGATTCACACATATATATGTGTATAGACACACATGTATTTAAAAATCTCACATACATGTACACATGCATTCATGTGTCATTCTGAGTACCAGAGTAGACAAAAAGCTGGCTTTGTGATGAGAGAGGCTGGACTCAAGCTCTCTCTCCCTCAGACACACACCAGCTTTTTGACTCTGGGCAAGTGAAAGTCTCCGGGTGCTCCCAAGCTGCTTTAGTGGAGGAGTTTCTGTAACAGCGGTCTCCCACACCCTCTTGGGATTCTGGGGCTGGACCACACTCACCACCCTCCCTCCACACCTTCCCCCTGGGGAACAAGGGTGCGGATGATTTCTCTGTGTATACTTAAGCCTTCTTCCCTTTCAGGCTGATCTCATAGGGTGTGTGTGTGGGAGGGAGAGGGTGGATGTGGATGGGTCAGGCAGTCTAATTTTTGTCTGTCTTACTTTCATTGAAAAGGTTTGACATCACCTTCGTTTACCTCCCATCCTCTGGCTGGGATGGGGGACAGTGCCCTCTTGTGGGCACTTTGTAACAGCACTGCCACAAGTGATGAATGTATAGACAGATGCGTAACAGAAGAGAAATCTGCACAGGATAGCTTCATTCTCTCAGAGCTGGGAGAGAGGGCTTCCTGAGGAGACCTGAGCAGCCTTGCATGAAGGATCTTGGCACCACGGAGGCCTCTAGTGTGATCCTTTCACTTTATAGATGAGTTGTCTGGCCTCTAGAGAGGTGAAGAGATTGACATGCGGCAGCACAGGTGAAATGTAGCAGAGTCAGACTTCAAACCCAGGTCCTGTGATGCCAAGCTCAGCAGTCTGAGTCACTGGACCATTCAGCCTCCAAGGGCAGGATTCCAACAGGCTGAGATGGGCCATTCCACACACAGGCAATGAATGCCACACACAAGGACATGGAGGCAAGGGGGGTAGAAGAAAACAAGAAAATGGGACAGAAACCTGATGGATACCTACAACTAACTAGAAAGTGTGATCGAGAAGAGGATCCAGCAAAGAAGATGGAGAAGGAGCAGTCAGAGGTTGGAGGAAATTCAGGAGAAGTGACCTGAAAACTGAGAAAAGAGCGAGTCACAGTATTAGAGGCTGAAGAGATGTCAAGGAGAAGGAGGATGAAGAAAAAGCTCTTGGATCATTAGGAACTTTGGAGGGAGCAGTTTGGGTGGAATGATAAGGTGTGAAGCTGGATTGTAAGGGGTTAAGAGGAGAGAAGGCATAGGGACCAATTGTAGATGACCTTTTTGAAGAGTTTAGTTTAAAAAGGGCAGAAGAAAAATAGAATGATAGTTAAGTAAGATAGAAGGGTCAATGAAGGGTTTTTTCCAGGATAGGGAAGGCATGGGCATGTTGTAGGCAGTGGGAAATGAGCCAGTAGAGAGAGACAGACTGAAGTTAAGGGAAAGTGTGGAGATGACAGAGGGGCACAATCTGTTGGAAGAGCTGGGATGTAACGGGAGCACTTGAGCAGGTGGAGAACTCAGCCTTGGTCAGGAGTAAGGCCACCTCATCACGGGAGACGGGGGTGAAGTGGCAGAAGTCGCCTGAGAGATTTGCCATTTCCTTCTCCAGCTCATTTTACAGATAAGGAAACTGAGGCAAACATCATTCAGTGACTTGCCCAGGGTCACACAGCTCATAAGTGTCTGAGGCTGGATTTGAACTCAGGAAGATGAGTCTTCCTGACTTCAGGCCCAGTGCTTTATCCACTGCACTACCTAGCTGCCCTACAACCAACATAGATGATGTTCATTTGTGGTCAATGTGCAGAGTGAGAGAAATTCTCAGGGCATTCCCCTCCCAGAATGATTCTTTTGGGTTTTTTTTTTTGGTTTTAAAAATAAATTTATTGATTGATATCTTTCGTTTTTACATGACCTACATTTCCCAACGTATCCTTCCCCATTTCCCTAGCCTTATAGCTAAGAAGAAAAAAGAAAAGAAAGTTAAGGAAAACTAACAACACATTGAAAAAGTCTGGCATTGTATATAATGTTGCACATCCATAGTTTCTTGCCTTTGCAAAGAAGCAGAGGAGATATCTTTTCATATCTCTTCTTTGGAGCCCAGCTGGGTCATGACTTTTTTTTTTCCCTTTTTTTTTTACCCTATTTATTTAGTGAGGCAATTGGGGTTAAGTGACTTGCCCAGAGTCACATGGCTAGTGAGTGTTATGTGTCTGAGGCCGGATTTGAACTCAGGCACTCCTGACTTCAGGGCCAGTGCTCCATCCAATTCACCACCCAGCTGCCCCAGCTTGGTCATGATTTCAAAGCATTCATTATTGATTGTATTGTTCTTTGCATTTACATGGTTGGAGTTATTGTATACGTTTTTTCTTGGTTTCACTTACTTTACTCTGGATCAGCTCATATAAATCTTCCTATGCTTCTCAATATTCATCTTATTAATAATTTCTTACAGCATAGTAATATTTCATTACATTCATATACCACAAATTGCTCAGCACATCCTCAGTGGAACACCTATTTTGTTTCCATTTCTTTGCTACCACAGAAATATTGCTATAAACATTTTGGTTTATGTGGGGCCCTTCTTTTTACCATTAATCTCTTTGGTATATGTGCATCTCCGGGGCAAAGGGTTAGGGTTAATCACTTTCTTTACAGAATGCCAATTGCTTTCCAGAAGTTGGGTTAATTTAAAAGAATGATTCTTTTGTGAAGGCAAACTAGGCCATCTTTCCCCTCAATTCTTGCCTAGCCTTTATTACTGAATGGGTGTTGTCTCAGACAAAGGGAGACTTGGGAAAGATCTTAGCTTAAAAAGGCCAAGGGGCCACTACCAGTCATCCTGATGTGGAAGAGGGGAGTGGAGAGGGCTCATGACAAAGGACCTCAACTTTTTTTCTGCAAAATATGAGGCAAGGTTCTCAGCCGAGAGAGTGGGGGGAGGGAGAGCCATGTGAGGTTTGAGGAGGGATGAGAAGGTTTGGAACAGCCACTGTGGAGAGTATGAGAGTGAACTGAGAAGGGAGGCATATATAGCAGGATTGCCTTGCAGCAGTGAGGGCCCGCCTGAGGTTGAGCAACATAAACCTGTAGTAGACCCAGTCTCTACCTTTGTTCTGTGCACCTGTGTGGTGAATGGTGGGAGTGATGGAAGGCTGTGCCTTGACTGGGCATAATCAGGGAGAAGATAAGGTGATTCAAGGAGTACAGTGTAGAGTTGAATCGGTTTACCAACAGATTGAGATGGGGAGAAGAGAGAGCGGCTAGTGCAGGGTAAACGACCTGGGAGAGAACTGAGGGGTCAACATTGTGGATGAAGGGTATGGTTATAGAAGAGAAAGCAGAGGGAGAGGTGAAAAGTTTATAAGCAGGTAAGGGATTTTAGAACTCTGGAATGTAGAGGTGGTACCTGTGTGCGTAGATCAAGGGTAAGATCAAGGGTAGATCTTTGTGTATGGCTGAGGTGGGGTGGAGTAGTATCTCATGGAAGGTGAGCAGGCTAAGGAACTGAGCAGTTAGAGTATTTGAGAGAGGATGACTACACATGCTGAAGTCCCCTAGGATGAGGGCAGGCACTGGGGAGGAGAGCAAACTTTGTAAGCCAGGTAGCAAACTCATAGAGGAAGGAAGGAAAGTGACCTGGGGTTCTGTAGACAACAGCTACGAGGATTGTGATTGGGTGGAGCTGATGAAGAGCACGAACCTCACAGGAAGAGCTTACTGAGAGATAGAAGAAGGGGGAGAACCTGGAAGTGGCAATGGGGAGCCGGGAATATTCCAACTCGCCGCCCTGGACCAAGAGGCTGAGGAGAATGAGTGAACGTGCAGCCAGTGCTGGAACGGATGGTGAGGGAGGCTGTGTCGTCAGGGGCAACAGTCCCCTCCCTCAAACAGCTTACATTCTATGGGGGAAACTGTGTGTGTGTGTGTGTGTGTGTGTGTGTGTGTGTGTGTGTATGCATACATACACACATGTGTATGCATGAGGTACTGGGGCAGTAAGAGATGAGGAGGAAATGCATTCCAGGCATGAGGGATGGGAACACAGTCAAACAGAAGCAACTCTACTGACTTTAAAGCCTTTACAACTTGGCAGGGACCATGGGAGCAGAAGCATGATGTAGTAGAAAAAGTACCAAAGCCAGAAAATGTGAGTTCAAATGCTGACTCTGCTACTCACCACCTGCATAACCTTGGGCAGGCCCCTTCCCATCTTGGGGCCCCAAGTCCTCATCAGTGAGGAAAAGGGGGATTGGTTTAGATGGCTTCCAAGGTCCTTCCCAGCTCTGACCCTCTGCTGAGATAAGCAAGTTGCACACACTGTCAGATGCGGTCACTATATCAGTCATTTTTCTTTGCTCCAAAGGAGAGCTCAGTTTAGGGTATGTGGGGTCGGGTGGAGCAGGGCTAGCTGTATTCAAACAACTGATATAAAAGCAAAACACATCAATAAAACGTTAAAAGCAACTGGGGTAGGAGTGGCCTTGGTTTACTCCTGTGTTCTCCTGGGTGGTCTCTCTCTTTTTTGATGGATTTTCTTTTTCCTTTTGGAGGCTTCCTTACCCCTCCCTTGGGTGTGCGAGCTCACTGGGAAGTTCTCCCTTTACTGCTGGTATCACCCTCAGCCCATTGCTTTCCAGCCTGTGCACCTCTTGGGCATAAGTCTTCTAGAGAAGCATCAGGAAAATGGGGCTGGGTGGATGGATGGTTAGGACTAGATAATCTCTCTGGCCATCTCCACATGCAAAGGCTCATAATACTCCAAACCACACCACCCAAAGGTCTTTACAGGTCAGAACTCCACATGGAAAACATAGTCACAAAGAGGACAAAGACACATTTCAATCTTTAAAAAATTTTATTATTGATAACTGCCAACGTGACTCTCTTTACACAGGCCGGCTGTTTCCTATAAATATTGGGGATTAATTTAAAAGTCATACTTTTGCACCCCTAGACAACGGAGAGTTACCCAATCATGAAAATTCTACTCGTAAGAGTTCTCGTCCTCATTCTTTCTCCTCCTCTCCCAAAGAATGAGGACGTTTTTACCTCTTCAGGTCTGTGTAAAGGTTCCTTGGCCGGAGTACATGCATATGACTTTAAAATAAGGACCAATAATCCGCCGCTAAGGTAATGCACAGAGAACAGAATACAGTACGTAGACATCATTTCAAATAAATACCCACATATAGACAGATGAAGTTATTTTAAATGCAACAATATTTCTTATAAATCAATACTGTAACAGAAGGTGAAAATAGAGAAGTCCCCACATCTAGGAATAATAATGTTTATTCCAGCACACAGAACTCATTTGTTCCTGCCATTCATATTATTGTTATTTATTATTATAATTTGTACTTTTTTGAGGAAAAAAAATGTCTTCTTCCTCCAGAAGTACCAATTCAATCATTCACAGGAGCCTCAACAAAAGCCCCGAGGCGCTTCTGTTGACGTCCTTTTTCGTTTCTGTTTCCTGGCATGACAATGATTAGATACCACATGCCAGAGAAGATATTAACGTCTTGCTTTCACATTCACAGAGAATGCTAATGGTTAAACCGCGCCCACCGCTGCTGCCGTAGGAAGCGAACAGAATATCCACAGCTAACAGCCATCGGCGCTGCAACCAGCCGCGTCCTCTCTCCTTCACACGGCTTGTTTCCGTTCCCCGAGTGTGCTCAGTGTTTTGCGTTTGCTTTTCTTTCTCAAGCCCTGCATCTGCCAGGATCTGCCTGGTAAAGTATCACTGACTAACAGAATTCTGCACAAGCTCTCGCCTCTCTGGGGTATAAAGGAACCCATTCCCAAAACCAAATGAGCTCGCTTAGTCTGTATTTATTGCTCCGCGTCTTCCCAATCCCCAACCAGCTCGTCCCGGTTCCTTTTTTTCAAGACTAAACTGTATCCTCGGATTCTCCCTCAAATTAGCAAAGGCACTACTGGCAACAATGAATAACAAAAAGGCGTTGCAATTGAACACCCTATAATTGACGACTTTAGAACTTTTCTTTCTAAATGTACCACAATTTGGCACAACAAACAAAGAGGTAACGAAATAATTCCAATTTGGAATTTCACTGGTACAGTTGTAGAAAATTCTGTTAATCAGTCATGCTTCCCGACTTCCTCCAACCCAGAATCTCTGGAATTTGCAGGTAATACTACTGCTTCCATCACTTTAATTTTATTTTGTTTTAACCAGAGCAAAGTCAAGTTTTCTTCTTGTTACATTGAACTATTCCTAAGAATAATAATACAATATGAAAAAACCCCAGAATTTGAATACCCTGGATTTCTTAATGAACATGGCAGTTAAAAATCAGTCATTTAAAACACAAACCATAACATTTCATGATTAAAAAGGCTGCTGAAGCACAGCACGTAACAGTTTAGCAGAGCCACCCCACCTGAGCTGGGGCTCTCATCTAAACAGAGTCTAGAGCAAAAACAACCCAAAAAAGCGTACAAAGTTCTGCAACATGCCTCTGGAGAAATCAACGAGTACAAATGCATGATGGAGACCTACTGTGAGCACAAGCCATTGCTTCTCCTAGATCTTTTCCACATGAGGAATTAAGGAAGCTAATACAATATCAAAATATCAAAAGTGCACAGGTTTAACAATCAGATAAGAAAGGAATATAGGTCACAACAAAAACTGCTTCCCCCAACAGTCCCCCCACCCCCAACCCCGTCCGAACGTTTCTAGTAGACTCATTGTTCGTTCGAAGGCATTTCTTCAGCACTTGTAAAAAATGTTTCCTGCAGCAATATCAGCCCATGAGGTGTATGGGTTTTCTCTTTCCAGCCCAGGATATGCAATTTTGAAAATGAGTGCAGGTAGTATATTCATGAGAAAAAGAAAAAAAGAGAGAGTGGAAATTTGGGATTTCGTCCGTTCCTTTGGGCAACCAGAGCTCCCTGGGCTGGTTTAGCCGCCAAGCACGAGCAGCTTAAGAAACTTGCAATTTGACCGAGGGCACTGAAGGCCAATTCCGTCTCCGGATACTACTCTACAGCTGAAAATGGGGGGGAAAAATGAAATCATATTAGAAAAAACAGGTTCCTTATCCCATTAAGAGGCTTCACTGATAGATAATACTGATAGCACTGCGAGAGCTACAGAGCGAGTTAGTGGGGTGGCGAGAAAGGACCCAAGTGTTTGTCTGTTAGAAGGGCAGCCCCTGAACTGGGGGTGGAGGGGAGTGAGGTGGGGGAGCTGCCCAAGCACTGGAAACCAAGAGGGCCAGGCAGAACTGTGCTGGGGCTTGCCATTTGCTGAAAAAGATTTCTTACAAGTACTGAATGGAGAGGCTGGAGGAGCAAGGGGCCAGCTGGGAAGAAGCATCAGAAGGTTTATCAGTGAAGCTAAACGGTCTCTGGAAAAACATGCAGGAGGTGTGGGTCATGCGAGCCAACGCCGAAATCCAACCGACAGGAGCCTGCTTGTGGAGGTAGGTGGTGGCGGAAGAAATTTCCCATGTTAAAAATCCGCAAAGAGCCAAGTAAGTAGAGGCTGAGACTGGACACACACCAAGCCCAGGAGAAAAGAGCAAAAGACCGGACAAGCCCCACAGCCTTTCACAGAGCATCATCTACACGTGCAGCCACACCGGCAGGAGGGATTCATTTTCTCACAACTGTGTCAGGTGACTACTTCAGGTCTGGACCCAAACCCAAACATCTGGCGACTACTTTGAGAAACGATGGAGGCTGAAGACAACCAGACAAGCATGGAAACAGTCACACCATCTCGGGTCCCCTGATAACACTGATCCCTTTTTAGAAGAATCTCAGGGACTCTGAAAGCCTCCCTGGGCAGCACATCTGATCTCCTGACATGTGTCCTTGAACCATCAGGCTTCCCCTTAGAGGCAGAGGCCCTCTGGGACTGGGTGCCCGTGGGAGCAGCTTCCTGCCCCAAAGGGAAACACCAGCAGCAGCTTGGAGCAAGGAGCCACCTGGTGCCGAATGATCTAGTATGCAGGAAGGAGGAGAAAAATAAAGGCTGACAGGGCCGCGGTAGGGGGGCACGGAGAGGGGATCAGTACAGCAGCAGAATTAGTACATGGGCTGCTAAAATGACATAAGCTGCTCATTAGCAAAATTAAAGTCCTAATTCATGAAAATTAGCGCTTATTATAGGAGACAGAATATATACTGAGCTTTCTTGTTCTTTTTTTCAGATCTCAGTTATTTTCCAAGAAGAATTTAGTTATTGGGGGGGAAAAAAACAAAAACCAAGACAAAACCCTGCTTCTCCAATCTGATCCTGATGTCAGCCCTGGAAACCACAACGGTGATTTCCATTTTTAGCAGGTTCCAGATGTTAAAAAAGTAACAGGGCTCCCCATAGAAAAGGAAGGTAGGGGTGTCAGGCACTTACAAAAAAAAAAAAAAGAAAAAGAAAAACCCAACTATGTGCCTCCTTCTGCCTCACCAAACCTCCAGACCCCTCCACAGAAGCAGCAGCTTCCACTCTTCCATAGCCCTCCAGGCACCAATCCTACAGGCCCTTTTGTTTGGTTTTGGTTCTTGGGAAATTGGCCTGAAGTGCTTAAAATTCTGGAAAGTGTCCGAGTCACCAGAGTTCTCCAGTGGGCTGACAGCCTTGGTCAGGAGTCAGCGTTAGCAAGATGAACTGGTTTAATTTCCTGGGCCTACAGCTTGCTCTGCTTGCATAATCTCTGTGTGTGTGTGTGTGTAAGAATTCTTTCTTCCTCAACTTACAAAACCTGCCTCCTCTATGTGCTCGGGGAAAGCTGAGCCAGGACAAGCACACAGGGAACAGGCCAGGTCTCACACTCATTCCTACCCACACTGACCTAGCTAAGCTCATGTGTGGACGGCCTGTGGACACAGAATTTCTTTCCCTACATACCACATGCTGCAAGAGACTACCGAAGGCTGGCCACGAGCCACTCTGTCAAGAGACAGACACCCTACTACCTTATGTCATATTCCCGAGGGGGGGTCAATTGCATAACTTTGATAATATACATGAATACATAACATGAAATGTGCAAGTTTGGGAGACTCCACCTGTCTCCCAGCCACCTCCTGGAAGCTGAGCCAATCATCTTTCCCTCCAATGACCGTAATTGCCAGTGGCCCAGCTTTCCACTGATGGGTAAGTCATGAACCTCTTTTTCAACGCAGAACACCGTTGTCTGTGACAAATGCCTGATTTTCCACACTGTCCTGCCACAATTTCTGGGACCACCTCATCATCTCCAGCCTGTCTGTTTGTCTGAAAAGGAGGCTGGGAAGTCTGACGTGTGCTTAACACAGCCCAGGAAGGGGTGGAGGTCATGTTTGTGCTCTACAGACTACAGCTAGTGCCACCCAACGTATACAGATTTGAGGACACGCTCCCTTTAATACAAAAGAAAAAAAGGACCCCCCCATCCATGTTCACGGTGGAAGGGGTTCAGTCCCCACTACAATAACCGTGCAACTAGTGACATCCCCCTTACACATGAATTACTCATCGTCAAGACTGGCATAATGCAACGTGTATGACGCGGTTGGTAAGGATAAATTAGCAACAGCCTCCATCACTGAAATGTTAGTGGGGCATTAAGCAGACAACAGAGACAGCAGATGGTTAGATGTGCATACCATCCCATGCGGCTTCCCAAGAGCCACCCTAGTCACAATAAATCTTATACTTCTCACTGCAGAACACCTGGTTGCCGAGCACGGCCCCCTCAGGCCTGTCCGCACAGGACCGGAGGTGACTTACACTTGGGGTGCTGCTCTTGCCTTTGGAGGCCGACTTGGTGCGCCCCCTCTTTGCCTGCTCATGGTCGAGCTCCAGGTGCTCCAGCCGCTGCGTCAGGGCCAGCTTCTGCTGGATGGCCATGCGCAGCAGGGAGTTCAGGGTTTTCTTCTCGTCCTCCGCGGCCGCGAGCTGACGCTGCATCTCGTCCAGCTGGGTGACGTACTCGTCACATCTGCAATGACAAGGGACGAGAGAAGCCTTCAAAATGACCACCGCTGCGCACTGGGAGAACTCTCTGGGAGTTCAGCGGGTGAGAAGCCAGAGGCGGGATGGCGCAAGGGTCAGCTCAGAGGTAGCGCCCAGTGGAGTGCCCAGGCCCCCACACCCCTCCCACACAGCTAACGAGGAAGCAAGCACGTGAGGGCTGCCCTCTGCCTCCCAGTCCGGCACTTAACGGTGGAAAGGCCACCAGCACTGGGCACAGATGCCTTCTAAGGGCAGGCCTTCCCAGCCCCAAGATTCTGGAGTTCTGTGAATCACAGAATCTGAGAGTAGCCTCTAATACTGCCCACATATGAAAGGAACTCCCAGACAAGTGGTCATCCAATTTCTGCTTGGAGCCAGCTAGGTGGTGCAGCAGATAGAGTGCTGGACTTTCAACTAGGAAGACCTGAGTTCAAATGCAGCCCCAGTCACTTAACTTTTAACTTAAACCTGCCTCAGTTTCCTCAGCTGTAGCCTCTCAGGGTCATAGAGAGGTTAGAATGAGACAAAGCATTTTGCAAACCTTGAAGTGTTAATATAAATGCTGGCCACTCTTATTGTTATTGGAGACCTTCCAGGGGAACCTGCCAGCCCTTGAGGCAGTTACACTTCAGGATGGCTCTAAGGTTAAGAAGCCTTACAAACACTAGGCTGGTTTCCTGCTCACAACATATCCTCAGGTCACCCCCACCAGTCCCAGGACTCAGGCTGTTTAAAACAGCAAGAACCCCATGATGACCACCAGGGGGAGACAGAACCCAGCAGTGCGGTCAACAAAGGGTTAGGATATATTGGTTTTTCCCAAGGCCAGTCTCCATGAGTTTCTATTCTCTGATGTAAACCTAGTGTTTTTAAGGGCTTAGAGGGCTATAGATTGAGAGGGCTGCCCAGGATTGGAGGACCACAAATCTAGGGAAGGAAGGAATGGAAAGGTCTGAGGCATCAAGCAACTTGTCCAAGACCTCACGGGGGGGTTAGTAAATGAGGCAGGATTGGAACCCAGGTCTTCCTGATGCCAAGCCCGGTGCTCTATCCACTCCCTAATTTCCTCAAAGTCATACTACTAAGTCAATCTTGGGAAAGCTCAATTCATAATGCCACTTCTGTTTGCATTTCTTAAAAAACAAAGAACCCCTATGCTTTCAAGTTTACAAAGAGCTTTTGCCACAACTGTCCTGTCAGAGAGGCAGGCAGTACAATTATGTCAGCTATTATGCCCATTTTACAGATGAGAAAAGAGTGAGGGATGCTGAAGTTTTATGAGGCCTTCTGACTCCAAGGCCGGTGCTCCCTCCTACGAGTCTGCATGGGTACTTCTACAGAGGCCCGTGTCAGCCCTATCCCTGCCTGAGGACTGGCTGAGAGAGTACCGTTTCCAGGGAATGTTTACTTATTCTCAGAGGTCAGAGGGGTATGATTTCTTCTCATAATCCTTCACAAAAACTATGTTTCTGGGAAGAGCTTCTGGCCACAAGGAGGCTGCTAGTCCCAATCTGGAAACTAATTTAACTAAAATGATAATAAAAATGCCTTCCATTTATCCATTGCATACATACATGTGCGTCTATGTCAAGGGTGGACAACCCAGAGAACAATTAATCAGGTGGATACCACTTTGTGACACCACTTAACCTGCTGTCTCAAACTGCTATTTTCAATACAACCACTCACGTAGGGGTCTTTTGTCCCAAATTAGACCGATGACTTCCTAAGTTCCGTAACTGTGTCTGGCTTATATTTCTTTGCATTAACCAGGCCTAATCCTTGGAACGTGAGAAAACACTGAAACCAAATCCGAGCAGGCTCTGCTGTTGGCTGTGCTGTTTCATTTATAAAATGAACGGCCTCCAAAGGTCCTTCCAGGTCCCACGCTCCATGAGACCACAGGGTGATGGATCCCAGTTCTAATACTTCTAGCTGTGTGATCACTGGCAGGTTATCTAGAGTCAGATGGGTTCAAATCCAGCCTCCTCTCACTGACTCCCTGGTTGACTCTGGACTCCATCATCCCTAAGCTCCCTGCCAGCTTAGGTCTAGGATGCAGTGATCCAAACAAATGCCATGAACGTTCATCTTCTAAAACAAACTCCCAGGTATTCATAAGCATTGGACTCCAAACAGCTCCTGCTTACAATGGAGGGCCAAGGGACAGGCACCGAGCTCTGAGCTGGACGGGCTGCACGGCTCAGAGACAGGTGATGGAAGAAGAGGAGTCTCACAGAACCTCCTGAGGAGGCTGCAATCAAGACCATTTGTATCTTTTCTGTAGTTTCTACAGAAAGTCCTTTCGTGGCCTAGAAGGAACTCACTAAGGATTTCCCATTGCAGCGCCATTGTCAGCATGGAGACACAACCTGGCAGCCGGCAATCCCACATGGGAGGCTTGTTTCTAGGCCACCACCAGCAGCGGTCCTCACTGCAGATTCACGCTGCATTCCAACCCTAATTAAAGGGCTTTAGCACCTTGTGAAATCCCAGGGCAGGCTTCTTCCCTGCGGCAGATCACAGGGGAATGGGCCTCCTCTGATTCTGAGCTCTGACTCCCCCCCCACCCCTTCCCCTTGCTTGGCTTATGGACGATGGGACCACCCGACACTCCAAGCAGGAAAGCTTTCCCCTCAGACCTGCCTCAACAACCAGAACGTGAGAATGGGATTAAAAAAAGAAACCCCTAAATACTCTCACCACAGCACCAAATAGTGAGAATGTTTCTCCTGGCCCTTTCTCTTGCCCGCCCCCCACCTCACTCTCTCCAATCTCTGGATGTAATCCCTCCATCTGCCATGCCTGGTCTCCCGGGGCACTCTGAATTGCCTTCAGAAGGCCCAAGGCTCCCAAGTTATCAAGAGGAGGACAATGAGGCCAACCCCCACTGGTCACTCAGGCCCCGGCCTCTCTCCTTCCTTCAGCCTTGCTGAAGCCCCCGCCACGGGTGGCTGGGGCAGTGGCCGTGGCCACAAGGCAGCTCAGGGAGCCCCTTGCTGATCGGGGCTCAAGGGTACCATCCCAGGAAGCTCTCCTCTCTTCTTCCCTTCCTTCCTACAGCTTGGAAGGCCCATTCCTCCAGGGAGCTGTTTGCCCATGAGAAGGCCATGGGCGGGATGCCAGGTGCGGTCCCCAAATTCTGGGGCATCAGCACCTGCCTCAGCCATTTGTTGAAGTAAAGATTTACTCGGCAGAGAAAAGGCCAGCTCTCTGGGGGCAGGCAGGGCAGCCCATTCCCCGAGGTGTGCCCACTGAGGTGACCTCATTTCACCCTAGAATATCAGGCCAGAACAGGGGAGTGGAAGCGAGCCTGAGCACCAGGCTCTCCTTGAAGAAAAGTCAGGCAAGGAAAGGCCGATTTCTTCCCTGGCAAGGACTTCCAGACCCAGGACAAGAACTGCCTCGCTGATGAGGAGATGATGCTTTAAAGCGCTCTCTCTCTCTCTCTCTCTCTCTCTCTCTCTCTCTCTCACCCACACAACGTGCTGACCAGGCCGCCTCCTTCATTTGGCTGGCACAAGGGACTGGGGTCAGACTTCAAATCCTTGTACTTTCTCAGCCTCGGTTCCCCCTTCTGTATAATGGGATAATAATAACAGCCACTACACGCCCTAAAGCCCTGTATATACATGCCTGCTGTTATTATTTATGGTTTGGTTTATCTTTACTGATAAACAAAAGAAATAACCTCTCTTTAGGCCTTAACACTTACAGAGCAATCTCCTCAGAACTACCCGGGGAGGTTCAATGGTGCAAGTGCCATCGTCCCCATTTTACAGATGAGGAAACTGAGGCTTAGCTCATAAAGCATCATCAGAGCTGGGATTGGAACCTGGCTACAGGGGCCTCTCCATCACACCCAATGTGTGACTCGAATGAGCCTGGCATGGCAGGCTCAGTGAGGCCCCTGGGCCCTCATCCTCAGGACCCCTGAGGGCTGGGCAGCGAAGGCAAAGGGGGGGGGTTACCTGGTGGCAAACATGGCCCGCAGTGAAGAGAAGGTTGCGGCATCCTCCTTGAGGGCTTTCAGCTCATTCCGGAGTTTCATCATGGTCTCTGTCACCATGGCCTTCTCATTCTCGTATTTGCTCTTCAGGTTGGCCAGGGCCACTTCAGCTGTCTGGGGGGGAACGAGGAGAGGAGAGATGTGTCTGAGTGACAGGGGCCCGTGGCTCTAGGAAAGTGGAGAGCCTCACGTTTGCCCCTGCCAGCAGCTACTTCATCCTCCCCAACCTTGCGTGGCCCCGATCGAGGTCCCAGACTCACAGCACCTCACAGCTGGAAGGGATCCAGCTGGGGTCACCCCCCATCCCCCCAGAAGAGCCCTCCCTACAACCTGCCTGATGTGGGACCACTCGAGCTTCTGCTCGATGGCCTCCAGTGAGGGCAGAACTCTGAGCGGGAAGTCCGCTTCTCCGGAAATGCTTAAGACGGGTCGGAGAAAGGACTTTAATGCCAGGAAATCTGCTGGGGAGAGGAGCGTGAGAGTGTGCACGTGCTCGTGCGTGTGTGTATGCGTGTATATATGTGTGTGTGTGTGTGTGTGTGTGTGTGTGTGTGTGTGTGTGTGTGTGTGTGTGTGGTGTCCCCTGAAGACCTCAGCTTCCATGGCAGCAGGGCTCCTGCCAACGTGGCCAGGACCCACCAACCTGGGATTCCCCTCTCTCATGAGCTACAAGGCTTCTTTAACCCAGGCTTAGCAGACAGAGCGAGCATGCCACTTTCTTGGGGACGGAGCTGCCCAGATGGTTGGCATCAATGCTCTGCCGCCCCTGACCTCAGGATCACGGGAGGAGAGATGGGGGACCCCAGAGGCCGTTGTCTTGTCCGACCCTGACATTTTATAGGAGCACGCTGAGGCCGAGGAGGTCGCAGCATCACAGGCCTGGAAGGGACCTCAGGCCACCTAGTGCAGCCTCCTCACCGAGGCCTGAGGTGATGAAGGGAGCTGCTCAAAGTCCTGCTGGAGCAGCAGAGGCCAGCCCTGACGTGGGTCCTCTGCCTGGGCAGCGCCCTCGAGCGCTCTCCTGGCCACAGACTCCAGGGCCCAAGCTCGCCTCGCCTGCGTGCTATTCACTATTTATAACTTATAATTTATAACATAATACTATTTACTTATTTATAATTTATTTATTAGGGAAGGAGTAACACGGTTAGA
>NW_027555847.1:10222652-10419053 GCF_003287225.1 Phascolarctos cinereus | reverse complement strand
AGCTTTTATCTAATCCAGTCCCCTTCATTTTACCAGTGGAGAAACTGAGACCCAAAGAGATCAGACCCAAAGGTGCACAGATAGCAAATAGAAGAGCCAGGAGACTTGGGCCTGGCCCATGGACTCCCAGTTCAGTACTTTTGTCACTCAGCTGCTCTGTAGTGTCCTACCCACTGAGCTAACAAGCCTAAAACTGGTATCTGAACCTGGCGATCAGTGGGTTGTGTATGGGCACAGAAAATACTGTGACCATCACATAGTAGGTGCTCAATGGAGAGCACAGATCTGTCTGTTAAATTGGTCAGTGTAGGGGGCGAGGTGAGTTTCAGGATGCTGACACCGATTTGCGCTCATGTGTGAAGGGCCCTTTGTTTGCCACCAACCAGTATTTATTGAGTCCTCAACTTTCTGCTGTTGTTAGGTGACATCGCCAAGTGCTTCATGGCTAGAACAGTGCTTTTATTTGACATTGACCCAGAGGACTCAGGTCATCATTCTCCAGAGTCTTAGGAAGTGACTTTAGGATTGACATTTAAAGGAACTGCTGGGAAAGGTGTGTCTAATAAATGATCTTTTCGAAGTGGGACATTGCACAAAATGGTGGCAACTGGCCAGACCTGGATTGCACCTGGCCCCAGAGGCAGATTCAAGCTCAGACAGGAATTCCTCCGTACATCTTGACCCTTAGCAATTGCCCTGGGCAGACTCTGTCCCTGAGAGTTACTTCTCTGTGCTCAGTGAGTGAGTGAATGCCTCCAGGTAAGGCACTGGGGGCTGAGGGCTCACGGGAAAGGCAGCCACGCCCAGGAGTTCCATGTAGCAGGACCCTCTGGTAGAGACCGCCATTGGTGCCGATGTAGGGGCCTTGGGGCCCAGGGGCCTGCTGGCAAGATGTTTCCACACAGCATTTCAGGGTAACTGAGTTCAGATAAGGCCGCTTTCTCTTCTTTCTCAGCTCTGTTTTTTGGGTGAGCCCAGGTCCTGGGAATGGGGGCAGAGACAGCTGTCTGCCAGTGTGTCTGAGCAAGTGCAGAGCCCGAGTGAACACTGACCCAAGCCAGAGCCATATCTGGCTGCCTCCTTAAGCCCCTCTCCATCTGGAAAAGGCACTCATTGCTTATTATCAGGGCCACTGTTAAGCAAGAGATAGCTAGCTGGTGGTACTGGAGCTGACTTCAGATAAGAGGATTCTTAGGTAATGGACTGGGGTTAATTGAGGCTTTTCCAGAGAATTGAGGCAAAGCCATTACTGAGTGTGCCAGTCCACGGGATTGGGGTTTTCCTGCCTGTCCAGGCTGTTCCCAGACCCTGAACCTGCTCTTTCTTGAGAAAAGAGAATGTCCCACTGGGTTTCCTGACATTTGATAGAGTGAAGGACATACCCACGAGTGAACTGGCCCTGGACACAGCTGGCAATGTTGCTGAATCACTGTGACTGGTAAAGGGATATGTCTCAGCAAGGGCTGTGCCTGCTCCCTTTGCCTGTGGCCAGATTAGGGCCTTCACAGGGCTCAGCAGTCTTCCTAACACGCGATTTGTTTGCCCTGGACTTGGAGGCAGAGGCCCTCTTAGCTGTGGGACCCCAGACATGCTTCTGTTGGCATCTGTGAAATGAATGGATGTCCCTTGATTAGTTCTGGGGCCCTCCTGGCTCCAAATCTGTGATCCTAGGATGTTTAGGCCCCTTCTTAGCAGTTCTGATTTTGGGTGTTATCAGCTACAAGACTGGGTACTGCTTTAGAGGCCACTAGAAACAGTGGCCTGGCCATCAGAAAGGAGCCTTGGGGCTAGGAAGACCCACAATGGCTGTGTCCCTGGGCAGGTGACTTCAGGCCTTGGGCCAAGTTAAGTGGAAGACATGGTGCTGCCATTTACAGGTAGAAGGAGCCAGGCCCACTCTCTCAGCCCATTTGAGCCCTTAGGCCTCTATGTAATGAAGGAAATAGTTGAGCTGCTTCCTGTTAGAGCTTCCTCCTCCCCCCTGGCCAGGCCAACCATACCATCAATTCCTCAATTTGTCCCAGAGGCAGAAGGGGGAGAGGTCTGTTTTTCTGCCTCCATTGCAGCCACTTTGGGTTCAGGCTTTCATTGCCTCTCTCTGGGAACAGTCTCCTACCCAGTCTTCTGCTCAGACTCATCCAACCTAATTCTTCATATTGCTCCCTGTTCAAAATTTGTCAGGGGCTCCTTGAGACAAGTGAGGCCTCCCGCCCCCCCAGTGATCTCTGATCTACTTTCCGATGGGGCCATGTAGTGCTAGAAAAAGGGCACTGGGCCTGAGTTCCAGTCTGGACTCTACTATGTACTACTCATGTGACTTTGGGCAAATCATTCTATTGCCCTGAGCAGCCTCAGTTTCCCATTTATAAAATGAGGTGGGTTTAATGAAATGGAAGTGAACACTGAGGTTGCTTCCAGATCGTGATCAAGGAGCCACAGTTTTATTGCCCTTATATATCTCTGTGCTCCAGGCAAACTTGTTTATCTTACAAACTCCCACCTTCATATTTTTGTGTGATCACTCGGTTCCCCAGGGCTGGAATGTTATCCAGATACTGCTTTTCTTCCAGACTCTGCACCGGGGCAGGGGCTCTCCTATGAAAAAGCAGGCTCCATGAGGGCAAGCAGGGATGGTGCTCCATCCATCTGTACATAGTCCCATAATATTATGGTCACCCTCCTAGCCTCTCTTGGTTTCTCCTTGTCTGGATTATAATTTGTCATCCAGAATTGAGCACAGGCCTCTAGCCATCATCTGACCAGAGCAGTACTGTCTCTGGGCTTCTGGATACTAGAGTTTAATTAATGCAGTCTCATTTAGCTCAGTCTGCTAACACCCCCAGGTCCTTTGTATGTGAACTGCTACCAGCTCTATCTTCCATAGATAATTGGCTATTTACATGATAGGGTTGGCCACCAGCAAGATAGAGTCCCCTCAGTCTGGTTTAATGCCTGTGATTAGACAACCTCAGCATCATTTCCTTGGCTAAAGATAAATATTCTGTACAGTCCCTTCTATCTCTAACATTCCATAACTCAGTGACTTCTGTTGTGTATTAAAATGCTGCACCCTGGGGAAAGTAACAGATTCTCAGGAATTTTGATCTCAGTGGGGGAATGACTTTAGGCTGTTTCTTGAAAATAGCTTCTAATAGCTGAGGAGGAAGAGAGCATGAACCCACTGGGGCAGTTGTTACAATGTTCATTATCTGTAATAAAGGAAAGAATATTAAAAAAAAATGGCTGTGCTGTGGGGTGGGATTGTGCCCAGGAAGACGAGACAGAGTGTAAAGAATGATCGGGGTGGAGTGGATAGAGTCAGGAAGACCAGGATTCACCTGGCCTATGCCTAACCCTTGCCCAGAGGTCACTGAGCAAATCACTGCCTTCTCTGAGCCTCCTTTGTAAAAAAGTGACAGCAATACCACCTTGGAGGCGATCGATTCCTCCTGCAGAATGACGGTTCATGCTGGGTGAACCCTGAGCTCCCTTCTGACTCTGTCCCTTACTATGCCAAAGCTCAGTCCCACCTGGGGGAGCCTGGCTCTGCATCAGAACAATGAGGCAGTATGTTGACCTGGCAAAGGAATCCATACCCTCCTTTGCTCTTTTCCATTTCTCCTTTGTGGACACTGGCCCATGATGGATGCATCCTTTTGTTTTTCAGCTACCGTGTCTATTGTTTGCTGGGTGATGGGGAGGTATCTGAAGGCTCCGTGTGGGAGGCCATGGCCTTTGCAGGATTCTACAAGTTGGACAACCTGGTTGCCATCTTTGACGTTAACCGGCTGGGCCAGAGCGACCCTGCCCCACTGCAGCACCACATGGAAGTGTACCAGAAACGATGTGAATCCTTTGGGTGTGTGGAGGTCATCTGCTGGGGATGTGGGGGGCTCTCTGAGTCACATTTCTAGAACTAAAAGTCTCTTGCCTTCATGTCAAATGCAGCAAAGAGCAAAAGTGGTATTCAGGATGAATTTTAGGAGGGATGGGCACTTAGAAAACAGGCAGATCCTCCCCCTCAGAGACTATAATTTGCTGACTTCTTCCTGAGGGGATAAAGTGCTCTGGGGCTGGGAAATAGGATGTTTCAATGCTCTCCCCTTCCCTCTTTCATGCTTGGCCACCAAGGGCATGAAGCAGAGAATCAAGCAGGGCAGGTCATGTCACTTTCCCAAACCTCGTTTTTCTCATCTGTAAAATAATGATAATGATAAGAATGCCTGAATGGCCTCCTTCCCATAACTATTGTGGAGAAAGTGTCCAGGTACTGGTGTTGCTGTTATTATTATCTATCTGACTGCCGGCCTCTCTGGGTCTTCCATTCCTACTCTGGACCCTCAGAGAGTCTAGACTAAGGAGGATGGACCAGAAGGATGAGACCCAGGCCCTGACAGAGCCCATTGTCTGAGGTTACACTTCACTGATGTGTGTTGGGGAGGTCTGAGTGCCTCTTGGGGTTGTTATGAGAATGAATATTTGGTCAGGTGCTTACTGATCCTCAGTGGAACAAAATGAAGGATCCTTTTGTCACTGAAACCTATTCAGAGGTGCCTTGACTTAATACAAACCCGATACATAAAAATGGCACCTTGTGAAGACAGTGCTTGTAAGTTGCAGGCAGGGAAGAAGCATCTTTCTTCCAGTTTCTGTCATCGTCCATGACTTGGCCAGACTTCCTGCTTCTTTTTGTATCATGTGTCTGCTCTCTCTGTGCTCTTATAGGTGGAATGTCATCGTTGTGGATGGACACAGTGTGGAAGAACTCTGCAAGGTCTTCGACCAGGGCAAGCATAAGCCACTGGCTGTCATTGCAAAGACATATAAGGGCAGAGGAATCTCAGGTGAGGGACAACTCCTTCCCCTGTGCCGGTGGTTTCCTCCCTCTGGGACTCTCTGGGGAGCCAAGGTTCCTCTGGGTGGGCAGAGATCCTTTCTTGATCAGTTTTACAGAACAGTGAGTGGGACATAGAAGATGCCCCCAGGGAACTTGTAGGCTAGTTCAAGAGATAAGACACAAGTGGTTGTTCCCATCAGTCATGGCCCAGACTGTGAACGCACACATCCTCACATGCATGTATGTGTGCACACACACTGCCCTTCCTCACCCCACCCCCATATACAGTTTCTGGTAGTCATCATGGCACTTAGCTGGGCACCAGGACACCTAGGGTTTTAGTCTGAACTCATCACTAACCAGCTGTGGGACACTGGTTGTCATTACACCCTCTAGGCTTGTTTTTACTTCTGCAAAATGAAAGGGTTGGATGACATTTTGAAAGTCAAGACTCTCAGATGGTCAGAAAGAGCTGCAATAGACCTAGATAATTGAATCATTTCTTCCTCCTGGCTGGTCATCGGCAGCATAATCTTGCCATGATCTTGCTTCTTCTGTCTGGCCCTCCTTTTTCAGATGGGCTCCATTATGGTTCCCTCTTCAGGTTCACGGATTTCCTCAATGTAGCATCTCTTAGATTTGCTGGGCATACCCACTATCTCTTATAAGACATTCCATCTGAACAAGGAGTATCCATCCATTGCTTTATTTTTACCATAACTTGGATCCCAACAAATCTTAGTGATACTAAGACAGCTAGGTGATATAGTGGATGGAATGCTGGATGTGTTATCAGGAAGACCCGAGTTCAAATCCTGTCTCAGACACTTCCTTCTTTCAGAGCCTCAGTTCTCCTTATCTGTAAAATGTGGACACTAAGAGCCCCTACTTCATAGGGTTGCTAAGAGGATCAAATTGGATAATACACGTACAATAAGGGTGCTAGTTCTTGTCATTGTCATTAGCAGTGACAGGTCACAGTTACCTCCTTGTGTTAAGCCCTTCCGCTCTGCTCAAACTTGTCTCAACAGTGCAGATCATGAGTCTCACTTCGGCTCTTCTGTGAACTTGTGGCCGGCTCCATGGCTGGCCCCCTCGGGCCATGCCCACTGCTCTCTGGGTTTTCTGGGTTAGCAGCTTCATCTGGGTACTTGCTTCCTTTCCTTTCTTTGTCCAGGTTAGAGACCCATTGATCCGCTCAGTCTGCCTCTGGGCAAATGCATCTTCCTCCTTACCTCCACGCCAGCGCGTAGAAAGCCAGGTGCCCCTTTTGGAGGCAGCATCCCTCAGCAGGGTCCGTGACACCAACAAAATGCCACTCCCTTCATTATTTTACAAGCAAATTGATTTTTGTCCACAAGTTCAGATGCACAATTTTCATGTACCAGAATGTAAATGCTTAGTCTGCAGACTCGGCATTTCCCCCTGATTTACGATATTTTGGAGACACCGCCTATTTTCCCAGGGACTTGGGCTGAATGGAGGCAGGGTCAGTGGGGTGCCAGCCTCAAAACCCTTGCTCAGCTCTGTTCTTTGATAAATTCCTGAGGCTTTCCAGGCCTTCCCCAGGGAACCAGTACCTTCTGAGCTTCCCAGGCCACCCGACTTCCTGGGGCCCGGCTTTGCCCATTCAGCCCTGGGCTGGTTCTCTGGGCCAGCATCACTTGCCGGGCCAACGAAACACTGGGAGAAGCATTTGTTTTCCATCTTTGATTAGGAAGGAAATGCCCCTTCAAGGAAGCTGTGTCCTCACAACCTGCTTTGCCAAAGGCCTTTTGGGAAGCTGTCCAGTTGTGGGAGCTGGGGGCAGGAGGCAGGGAGCTGCCCCACAGCCTGCTCTGGGGAGGGGTGCCGGGAGTTGGAGGACCTGAGCAAGTCACCTGCCTGGGTGCCAGTTTCCTGTCAAGGAGAAGCATGGATGATGGTCTCAATCCCATAGTTTAAAATCCTCTGATGATAGGGAGTCTCCTGGCCTGAGGCTGCTCCTTGTTACCACCTTCTACAACTGCAGCCTCACTGTCCTTCCTAATTTTTAAAAGTGATTTTAAACTCTGTAATTGATCTGATGTGGTGCATGGTATTGTGTGGACCAGATCCCATCTCACACAGGATCTAATTTTCTTAATCTCTTCCCTAATTTTCTGCCATCTAGGATTTAGCAAACATGAGTCTGTGTGCTTTGGGCCCTCATTTTGGATTATCTTGTTTTTCCCAGTGATCTAAGAAGCAATCTAGTAGAAGGAGGCCTGAATTTGGAGTCAGGGCGTGGGTTCAAATCTCAGCTCTGTCATGCATTACCTGTGTGACCTTGGGCAAGTCACATCCACCCTAGACCTCAATTTCCTCATCTGTAAAATGGTCTTTGATAACTTCCAGCTTAATCTGTTTACCTGTGAAAAACAAACTAATGTCATATGGCTTTGAAACAAACAACTTTGTTGGGTTTTTTTTTTCAAATGAGGCAATTGGGGTTAAGTGACCTGCCCAGAGTCACACAGCTAGTGAGTGTTATGTATCTGAGGCTGGATTTGAACTCAGGTCCTCCTGACTCCAGGGCCAGCCCTCTATCCACTGAGCCACCTAGTTGCCCCAACAAACAACTTGGAATAACTTAACCAGGGTCAAACAGTTTGAGACCTCAGGGTACAAGGCTGCCTTTTTTTTTTCCTTATTTCTCCTTGTCCCTTTGTTCATCCACAGAAATTTTGCTACTACATTTCAAGCACCTCATTAGTGTTTTAGCAGATAAGGACTGGGAGAGGCCTAGTGATTTCACTGATGTGGGAACTCCCAAGTGAATAAACAACCTTTATCAATTCAGATAGAACTTTCCCTGCAATTTGGGCTTGGTGAGTTAGTTGCCTGGGGGCATGATAGGAGTGGAAGGTGTGAGGGATAGCTTGGCCAGGGAGATGGAGGAGGCAAGAAAGGAAGGCCTTACTGAAGTCTTAGCAAAAAGAGATTAGGCCCCCGTCAAGGGGAAGAGAGAGGGTGGAAGAGACTGATGACAAATGTTAATAGGAATTCATGGCCAGTGTGAAGCATGGGGTGGTGGAGGAAGGGTTGAAGTGACTGGTTTTCTCATCCAGGAAGCTTTCCTGATTACTGTACCCCCCCCCAAAAAAAAAGCCACATTGATTTGTCTCTGCTGAACTCCTGGAATAGCATATATTCGACAGACATCCATCTCTCACCTCTGGGTCTTTGCACAGGGGGTCTCCCATGCCTGGAACACATTCTCTCAGAGTCTCTGGTTCTAGGCTTGGTTCATGTGTCATCTTCTACATGAAGCCTTTCCTGGTCCCACGGGAATAATTCATTTTTGTCTTCTACGTCCCCACACCTAGCCCTGTGCTGTGCACTGATTTGGTGATGGATTGTATCATGAGCTAGTTTCTCCATGTGAACTTGTCAAAGTCTCCCTTCCCTTCCCTTCCCTTCCCTTCCCTTCCCTTCCCTTCCCTTCCCTTCCCTTCCCTTCCCTTCCCTTCCCTTCCCTTCCCTTCCCTTCCCTTCCCTTCCCTTCCCTTCCCTTCCCTTCCCTTCCTTCCCTCCCTCCCTGCCATTCCCTTCCCTTCCCTTCCCTTCCCTGCCCTTCCCTCCCCTCCCCTCCCCTCCCCTGCCCTGCCCTGCCCTGCCCTGCCCTTCCCTTCCCTTCCCTTCCCTTCCCTTCCCTTCCCTTCCCTTCCCTTCCCTTCCCTTCCCTTCCCTTCCCTTCCCTTCCCCTCCCTCCCCCTCCCCTCCCTCCCCTTCCCTTCCCTTCCCTTCCCTTCCCTTCCCTTCCCTTCCCTTCCTTTCCCTTCCCTTCCCTTCCTCTTTCACACTTGTTGTATTCCAGGCTCTGGGGTCATATAGTGAAACAGTCAATAAATGGTTTTGATGATGATGACATGCCCCCACATTTCTGTGACCTTTTACAACACAAAGCACATTTCTGGCAAAAACTCTGTGAAAGGAGGTACAAGTAAATGCCTCCATAGTACAGATAAGAAACTGGAACTCAGATTAATGACTTACCCAGGGTCACACAGCTAGTGAGAGCAGAGCTGAGGCCCCGCATGTCCAGTCCCTATGCTTTTTCTAGTATACCAAGCTGCTCACTTAGCTTAGCTTATGTGAGCTCTGTGGTTGCAGACAGCCCTGCCCTCATCCTCCAGTGTCCTTCGGTGAACCTCAGTCTCACTCTTATTATTCTGTTCCTCAACCACAGGTGTGGAAGATAAGGAAGCTTGGCATGGGAAGCCCCTTCCCAAAAACATGGCAGAGCAGGTCATCGAGGAAATATACAGCCAAATCCAAAGCAAGAAGAAGATTCTAGCTACCCTCCCCAAAGAGGATGCCCCCACAGTTAATATCACCAACATCCGGATGCCATCTCCTCCAAATTTCAAGCTGGGAGACAAGGTATAAGGGGTAGCCTCCTTCATGGGAGAGAATACATAGTCCAAATTGTGCACATTCACCTCTAGAGCTAGAGTGGTATGGCACACCTGCCAAGTGTGTGGGGGGGTCCCCACAAACATTGATAAAGCTCTGATTCTAGATGAGCTGGAGAAAGCTAAAACAGTCTTTGCCCAGAGGGAGCTTTCATTCTCCTAGGACAATTAAGCTACAGTCTTGGAAGAATAACGTAGCTGCTTTTCCACCCACAATTGAAGAATGAACAGTAACAGGGCCACGAGCACCAAGCTAGGTACTTGGGGGAGAGACAAATGTTAGACAGAAGCCCTGAGTCTGGCAGAGGATAAGACTCAACACAGACAAGTTGAGATCTACCTCTCTCATGTCCAATGGAGACAACTGTCCCTGCTGTCATCTACCCCTCCTGAGGGACATAAAGGTAAAAGGTACATGAGAGTGTATTTTGGTGCTCCCCCAAAGAAGCAGTCCTATCTCCCACTTTCCTTGTAGGCAAGATAGAGAAATGAGGACTGGCATTACTTTTCATCTTGTTTTACAGTCTTCTGTTACCCAAGGAAGGTGTCCGTGCACACAGATCCAATAGTGACTAGAACATTCCCCATGCGGGATGACAATAACCAGTGTGGATTCTTTCCCTCCTACCAGCTCGCCACCCGCAAAGCCTATGGCATGGCGCTGGCCAAACTGGGGAATGCCAGTGACCGTGTGATTGCCCTGGATGGGGACACCAAGAATTCCACCTTTTCAGAACTCTTTAAGAAGGAGCATCCTGATCGCTTCATTGAGTGTTTCATCGCTGAACAGAACATGGTAGGTCTGGGGGAGAGCTGAGGATAGTCAAGGAGCCCAAGATTGCTCTGGGAGGCAAGGGCTTGGGGAGGATCTTGGGCCACAGTCAGAAGGTCTGGAAACTGAGGAATGGGTGGAGGTGAGGGAGAGCACAGGGTAAGTGAATGAGGTCGGAGGGAGAGAAGCAGCCAGACTGTGGTAAGTGGCAAAACCAGGATTTGAACTACATAGGAAACATGTGTTTGCATGTATGGGGGCACATATATTCATGCATGTATATGTGTGTATTATATGTATGTGCACATGACTGCTTCTATTTTTTAAAAGTTCAATTAGGTAACTTGTAATGGCTTGTGAGGGGACCTTGTATAAAACTTTCCTAAGTATAAAAGTTTTTTTTTTCCCCCAAAGTGAACATTTCACAGACACTCAGGGTTGAGGCGGTCAGGCCATTTTGCCCAATCCAGCACAGTACCTGACGCACAGTAGGACATGTTGCTGGTACCTGGCACACAGCAGGATGTGTTGCTAATCAAATACTAGTTGACGTGGCCATATACCTTTATAGCTTCCCACACGAGCCTAGCCTCTTCTCCAATGAAGAATACAACTTCATGGTTTAGCCCTTTGCACAACCCCAATGATTTGGGAGTTGTAGTAAATTTTGGAGATTGAAGTCAGGGGTTGAATCCCGCCTGCCACTTACTAGCTGTGTGACCTCAGGCAAATCACTCGAGCCTTTCTGGGCATCCATTTCCTCATCTGCAAGAAGGAGTTGAACTGCATGACTTCTGGGATTCCTCTTAGCTTTGAGTGTAGGGATCAGAAGTGGACTCTCAGCAGCAAGCAGGGCAGGGACTCGTTCATTGGTAAGGTTTTGTAGGTTGGGATTTGTAGAAAGAAATGACCTCAGACAAATGAGGTCATTCGGGCATCTTGCCAGCTTGGGCCTGGGCCTGCGGCTGGGGCTTGGACAATCCAAAGACTTGAGAACTTGTGTCAGTGGATAGCCCCCAGGAAGCCCCTTTCTCCTCTCCTGCTGTTCCCAGGCGAATTGAAGCTATAGGTTCCCTGGAGAAGTCATCCCCATGGGAAAGGGAGTTTGCTGATAGACCTGGCCCTCTCTTACCCATGCTGGGGAGTACGGTACAGTGGAAAGAGCACACGGCGGTCAAAGCCTGTTTTTGCCTTTACTTCCTGCATCATTACTTGTAGGACAACTAGATAAGGAGGGGGTGGGCTCTGAAATGCCCTCCAGGTAGACCGGGATGGGACAATGGATGATCCTCCATTCCCTTTCCTTCTCAGGTGAGCATCGCCGTGGGGTGTGCCACCCGGGACAGGACTGTGCCTTTCTGCAGCACGTTTGCCGCCTTCTTCACCAGGGCCTTCGACCAGATCCGTATGGCAGCCATTTCTGAGAGCAGTATCAACCTGTGTGGCTCACACTGTGGAGTGTCCATCGGTAAGCCGTGCGTGTGACTGGGGACAAGTTACCTCCCCTCTCAGTGCCATGGCCAACTCTCTAGAGGCTGCAGGGCAGGTGTTGCTGATGTGCTTTGGTAGAGGGACTTTTCTCACCAAAAAAAGGCATATCTGGTTTAAAAATGCCAACCCAAAACAGCCTTTAAAACTCAGTGATTACATCTCCCAGCATATGCAGTGGGGTGAGGGATGTGGTCACACAGACCCATGCCCCAGGAGAATCATTTTGGCAACTGTAGATGATGGAGGAGAGAGGGATGAGGACAGCCATGTGGGTGGAAAGGTGACAAGAGGTGAGAAGGATTGTGGGTAGGATTGATGGGCACTAGCACTAATTCGGATTGGAGGGGTAAGGAAAAAGGGAATCAAATATCTCCACCAGTCAGTCAGCGTGGCCTCCTAGGCTTGGTACGGAGGGTAGAAATGCAGAGAGTGCAGCAGTCCCTCGTTGGGAGGCAAATGGGACTGTCGAAAATGACTGCTCCTTGGAAACCAAGGCTTTTCTGGCTTTCGGACATTTCCTTTCCTCTGCAGGTGAAGATGGTCCTTCTCAGATGGCCCTTGAAGATCTTGCCATGTTCCGGAGCATTCCCAATGGGACAATCTTTTACCCAAGTGATGCCGTAGCTACTGAGAAAGCAGTGGAGTTAGCTGCTAACACAAAGGTTGGTTATCTATGGGCTGTATTTGTTTGTTTATTTACCAGAGCAGAAGGGAAGGTCATCAGTTGGACACGGAAGTTTCCGAAGAGTTATTCTTCTGAAATGGAGCACTCGGCAAAGTTTGGCCTCAGAGCTTGGAGAGAATTGAACTGCACAAGAGGTGCGGAATCACACACCTTGGAGCCATCTGAATTCCCAGACAGGTCGAGGCCTTTCTCTCCCTGGAGATCTCTGGGCGCTACCCTGGTCATCTCTGAATGCAGGGGGCAATGGATCTTTCAAGGCCCTCTGGTTCTGTAGAGTGGGTGGCCATCCAAAGGGGAAAGGACAGCAGACTGGTAGACTCAGAAATGGTCTCCAGGGATGACCGAGATATGTGTGTCTTCCCTAGTAGAATAGAAGTTCCTGGAGGGCAACAGGAGCTACTTTATTTATCCCAAGTACCTAGCACAATGCCTGGCACATAGTAGGTGCTTAACCACTTATACATACATACATATATACACATATACACATATATACATATATACATATATATGTATATACACATATATACACATATATACATATATACATATATATGTATATACACATATATACACATATATACATATATACATATATATGTATATACATGTATATACATATATATGTGTGTGTGTGTATATATATATATATATATATATATATATATATATATATGACTAATCTAGCCTAGCCCATTGCCTTTAAGCACTGGGAGCTGGTTCCAGTTAAAATGTCCCCCCTTGGGGGCTAACTTACTCTCTTCCTTTATTTCCAGTGAGTGGATTCTTCATCTCACTTTGGAGATTTGGTTTAACAGATTTATTAAAAGCACTTACTGTGTACAGAACACATGCTAGGTGCTGCAAGAAATAAAAGACAAAGCAGCTGTCTACGCGGAGCTTGTAGTGTAGTGAAGAGGGGAGTGAGGGAGACACCGGATCTAAGCCTCTCGAATCCTAAACACAAGCTTTACATAATAGCATGCTATAGAGAAGGGAAAAGCCATTAGCGAGCAGGGGCATCAAGGGAGGCACGTTGGAGGAGGTGGGCTCTGAACTGCGCTTTAAAGAAGGAGGTCCCTTTGACATTGAGGTAACACCTAAGGGGCCCTTCCTTCTTAGAACAGTGCCTTCAAATGCCCCAAGTGAATTAAACAGGATGACAAAAGTGGGAGTTGAAATACCATGATCAAAATGTGTTGGTTTTTTTAAATAAGTTCATGGCCCCCAGGTTTTGAATCTCTGATTTAAATTAGGATGGGGAGGGATTCACAGGAAGAGGAGAAAAAGGAATTGCCAGGAAGCAAGACAGAAAAGCAACAGGTGGGGGAAACGCCGAGGAGCCCAGTTGGGTGAGAGTTTGGCGTTCATGAAGGCGAGTGCGTAATGTATGAGGCAGTGGGCTAGAGTGGGTTGCTGCCCTTGGGGTCTGGAAGACCTGGGTTTGGATCCTGCCTCAGTCACTTAATTTCTCTGTGTCTGTTTCCTCATCCGAGAAGTTCAGACCTCCCTTTCAGCTGGAAATCTGGGATCCTATGAGTAGATCTGAATATTTCGTCACCTTTCCAGTCTTGTCGAGGGCCTTGAATGCCAGCACTCCATGAAGGTCCAGGGCAGAAGATCAGTCTAGGCTTTCCAAAGGAAGTTCACTGTTAAAGGATGTGTTGGAATTAAGCAGATCAAAGGGAATGCTATCTATGACCAGGCAGAGCTGGAAGAGATCTTACCATTTAGTTTAAGTCCCTGTTTTTGCAGATGAGGAAGCCACAGGCTCAGAGCCACATAGATAGTAAGGACCAGAGGCCAGGTATCCTACCTCTGAGTCTGATCCTATTTTGTGACAAAGGTTTTCTTTGTTTCCAATCCAGGGCATCTGTTTTATAAGAACCAGTCGCCCAGATAATGCAGTCATTTACAACAACAATGAAAACTTCCAGGTTGGCCAAGCTAAGGTGAGTATTGAGTCTCTGCCCTAACTTGGTGTGGGGAGGAGTGGATATGCTATAACTACACTGCCCTGGTTGCTTTCTTCCTGAATAATCAATCTGGCCTCAGTTCTCAGACAGGCAGCTGGACATTCAATCACCTAGTAACAAATGTACCCCAAACCTACTGCTCATTCTGGTCCTGGCATTGTCCTCCTTCCCAGGTGGTCCTGAAGAGCAAGGATGACCAGGTGACTGTGATTGGAGCTGGAGTAACCCTTCACGAAGCCTTGGCAGCTGCAGAGCAGCTGAAGAAAGGTGAGATTGACTGTCCCACTGGGTCCCTCTGAAGCCATTCTCTGGCTTCAGCCTATGGGAAGGAAGAAGCTAGGGTCCTACAGCTGGGTAGGAAAGACATGAGTAGCTCCCAAGGCAAGGCAGTACAAGCAAAGGGCCTGGATGACTAACACTACCCAGTCATGGGAAGATGCCAGACTTTGAAGGCATCTGGGAGAAAGCTCATGTCCCCTACTACAATTTGGCAGGTGCTGGAAATGAGGACTGATCTTGGAAAAGACAAGTTAAGCTTTGGGAAGCTAGATTTGAGCTTGACATAAGCCAGGAGCATTGATAGTCCCAGCCAGAAAAACCAGGCCAGGCCAGAACACGGAAGGTGACAGTTGGTGCCATCCTCTGCTGTGGTCAAGCAGATCCATGCAGAGGCCTGGGTGATGGTGATGAATGACGGCTGTGTGTTAGCATACATTAGCTCATTTGGATTTATAGAAAACTAGCAGAAGAAATCCCACAGAATTTGGAGGCAGAAGACCTGGGATACACTCCACTCACCAGCAGCTCTATACTAGCCCTTAGCCTGAGACTCCATGGCTTCACTGGTGAAAAGAGATCCTCCATGGCCTCACTGGTCAGTGGGTGTCAGAAGCTGACTTGAACCCAGGTTATTACTGTTTTATAGGAGGGGAAGCCGTGACCCATCCAGGGCCACACAGTAAGTCAGTGGCTAACGTTGAATACTTGCTTAGACCTCTGCCCTCATGCCAGGGTCAGGAAACAGGGCTTTTCAGACTAGTCCACATCTAGCCAGGGAGCTTATATTTTTGTCTGGGAAGTACACAGGACGAAGGGAGAGCCCTCCTCCTGTGTCTCAGCTGATCTCCCAACCGACTGGTGAAGGGTAGGCAGAGTCATGTGACATTGAGTCTGGCTATGAGGGTATATAAAGGGCCTGGACCCCCTCCATTTATGAATTCTAATGAAGAAGAAATGTATTAATTTGTAAAATTGTTTATCACCTATGTTTGGGGCACTGTGCACGCTGGGAATATGAAGAAGGGCGCTTTATAGATAGAATCTCATTTGATCTCACAGACTTTTTGAGCCAGGTGCTATTATCCCCATTTTACAAATGAGGAAACTTGAGGCCGAGAGACCTGCCCAGGTCATATAGCTACTAGGTATCTAAGGCAGGATTTGAACTTGGGACTTTCAAGTCCAATATTTTATCACTGGAAATTAAGGGATTATATTTAAGGGATTTGTCTTTGAATTGGCTTCCCCTTCTTAGACAAGTTTCTCCTCACTGATCAAAGCCAGGAGGAGAAAAGGTTCGTTTCATTAAGCAATATTCCCCATGGTTGTACTCTCAGACCTCCAGCATTTATTAAGCTTCTCCTGTGTGCCAGGCACTTTGCTAGGCCCTAAGGATGTAGCCTCTTTCAGACCTTGACTGTTCTATCAAGGCAGACAGGAGATATTCTAGAAATGCCAGTTCAATTAACTTGCTGGACTCCAGGAAATGCTGATTGGACTGGGGGGGCACTGAATGCCACAGCTGCCCCCCCCCAAATTCACCTGCTTGTGCCTTCTGCTTCCAGAAAAGATCAACATCCGGGTGCTTGATCCCTTTACAATTAAGCCCCTTGGATAAGAAGCTCATCCTTGACAGTGCCCGAGCGACCCATGGCCGCGTCCTGACTGTGGAAGACCATTACTATGAGGGTAAGGTCGGGTTCTCAGGGGGCAGGGCTGAGGGCTTTGGAAATGGACAGAATTGGGGGTCCTTGCCCCTCCTGCTTTCAGCCCACTCCTAATTACCCCTTGCTTAGAGGGATCCCCCCAAAGTACTCCCAGTTGGTAATGGATTTGCTTTTTAAGTGGGAGATACCATTAAGATAGGTTCCATTTGGGGCCTGGGAATTGCCAGGTAGAAACCAGATGGTACTCAATCACTTATTGATCCTAGGCTTACAGACAGAGTTGGCAGGAATCTGGGGCTCCCTAGTCTCACACCCTCATTTTACAAAGAAGAAAATGGAAGCCCAGAGAGCCTTCCAAGTTCCTAAGTGACCCAGGTCCTTAGGCGCCACATTCTTTCCCTTGTTTGTGCCTTAGCTCAGTCACTTTCCCTGCCTACAGCTCTGTCCCCTTCCAGAGAGAGAAGGAAATGTTAAGGAACATAACAAGCCCCCGTGCCCACTTGCTGACCTGGCTCAGTCCCTCCCATCTCTGCTCCTTCCATTCTCCGCAGGTGGCATAGGAGAGGCTGTGGCTGCTGCCCTGGTGGGTGAGCCTGGCATCACCGTCTCTCGCTTGGCAGTCTCTAACGTCCCGAGAAGCGGGAAGCCGGCGGAGCTGCTGAAGATGTTTGGCATCGACAAGGACGCCATTGTGCAGGCTGTCAAGGCGGCCTTGTCTCAAGCCTAAGATGCCTGTTGGAGATTCCAGACCAAAACAAGGAGAAGGGAAGAGAGAAAGAAACATTCCTGTACCTTTAGATACATTTAAGTAACTTTTGTTTCTACTGAGGATCGATTAAAAATAATTATTAAAAATGTTTTGAGAAAATGTTGCCAGCTGACGTCATTTTGTATCCATCACAAACACTACTTACTAAGCATGACTCTATGTAGGCACTGGGGATACAAGACAAGAGTGAAATATATTCCCTGCCTCTGAGGCGTTACAATCTCTGGGGAGTGAAAACACGTACATCCACAGAATAAGAGCAAAATTAGTGTATAAGATACAAGAGCTAAGCTCCTAATTGCTTAGTGTTCATCTGTTGCAGGACAAACATAACAATGAGGAGCACGAATAAAATCTTTATTTGGCTGGAAAGAAATGGAAGAATTCTGAGTAAAGACTTGTCCTTTGCTGCCTACTTCCTTTTGCTCTTCTTCCAGCTGCCAGCTTTAGCACATCTGGCCCGGGCTGGCACCTTATTTGGAGGCTTCCCAGAAACCAGACTGTCCCCCTCTCTTGGCCAATCAAACCCGCTCCACCAAATCCATCTCTCCCACTGGGTCAGAGGGACTGTGCATTAGGGAGCTGAGTAGGCTTGGCCAAAGCCTCAGAAAAGGAGGAGGGCACAGTCAACCTCACGTTCTTTTCTCAGAGCTGAGGGCAACAATTTCAACGTTTCTCTTTTTATGTGATTTGGAATTGGCAGAGAATGGAACGAACCTTTTCTCCCTCCTGGCTTTGATCAGTGAGGAGAAACTTGTCTAGGAAGTGGAAGCCAATTCAAAGACAAACCCAAACACCTAACCTGGGCCTCAGTTTCCTAAAGTGTAAAGTGAGGGTGGTTCCTTCCAGCCCTAGTTCTCTCTTCCCTATTTGTAGTATCTTTCACCAAGTTCTGTGAAATGATTAATTCAAAACCTTTCCTCAGAGCTTCATCACAGCATGGCGGGTGACCCTGGGCCAGTGAAGGCTGCACCAGTGGAGCAGTCCCGGGAAGGGCTTTTGACAAGCACTGTGACAAACCATTGTGTGTACTTGCTGCAACTGAAGGCAGGAAAATGGTTGTGGGTTTGTGTGTGCGTGTGTGTTTGTGTGTGCGTGTGTGTGTGTGTGTGTGTGTGTGTGTGTGTGTGTGTGTGCGTGCATGCAATCAAACTTTATTAATCAGTCCATGCAAAGAATCTTGCATTCATGTTCTTTTTTAAGAACAAGCCACTGGCCCAGGTCTTAGAGGTGCCAATAATTTTCTTTCCTAGTGGATTCATGACAATGTACCCTTTCCCCCAGCTGGAGTGGGTCTCCCTCAAAAGTGGAGGGACCTAGCAAATTGACCTCCATCAGGTGATCAGCAACCAGCATGTCCTCCAGTGAAGGCAGGCAGGGACCAGTCTTAGCTGAGATCAAGAAGGGGCCTCTGGTGGTTTTCTTGTACTTCATCACCACATAATTTAATTGGTGGATTGCCGTATAAATTACTGAAAATTGTTTATAATACTTTTTTCATTGGTGGTTTGTATTACCAGAAGATCCACATGCTTATCAGTTGTTCAAGAATGCATACATCTAGGTGCCTCAGTGGAAGGAAGACCTGTCTTTAAGTCCAACTTCAGACACTTAGTAAACTTCTCTTGGCTTCACGTCTTCATCTGCAAAGTGGGGGCACTGGGCTAAGGTATTAACCTATTTTGTGGGTGGCAGTCTGGTGAAGCTCATGCATTCTTTATTGGAATGTTTAAATGTAAAGGGAAGACAATTATCACAATATTAAACTGAAATTTTTATGTGTATACACACACACACACACACACACACACATTTACAAAAGATTATTCACTGATGCCCAAGGTAAGAACCTCTGCTCTAGGGGCAGCTAGGTGGAGCAGTGGATAGAGCTCCGGCCTTGGAGTCAGGTGGACCCAAGTTCAAATTCGGCCTCAGACATTTGACCCTTACTAGCTGGGCAACTAGCTGGTATCCAAGGTGCCTTTCAATTCTCCATCTAGGACCCAATGAGGAGCCTAGCCAAGCATCACCACCACAGGAGATGAAGGGTTTTTGGGATGTGTGATGGAGGGTTGGGGGACATAAGGCACTGAAGGTTTGGATTCTGTGTGGAAGGAAGGTTCACATGAGGCTGTACCTCCCTGGAGGAATTTACACATTCTGGAAGAGAGCTAGGAGACACAAAAGGGCCTTTCCATGAGTTTTTTAGAGTCCCAACTGCTGATCAGCTTGTCTGCATGAGGAGGAGACTATGTAGTAGAGAAGGGGAGCTCGGGCTTGTTTTTTCCTTGGAACCTGGAGATACAGATCAGGAGGAGGGGAGGTGGCCTTGGATGCAGTGGGTGATTAAGGCTAAGTAAGAAATGAGGCAGAGAATGGACTCTTATCTGGTCAAAAAGAAAAATCAGTGGGGGTGGGGGAGACCCTGAGGTTTCTGGCCAAAACAGAATAATTGCTATTTACATTCATTCTGAGCCAATCAAGGCCCTAACAATGGCCAAGTAGGGCTTGGCCTGGGGGTAAGGCCTGGTCTTTAAGAAAGAAAAGACAAAACCGAACACGAAACAAAAAATAAGTTTCAGAGATTAAAATGTACATTCCCTTTGGCAGAGGAGGAAGGGGCCCATATTGGAGGGCAGCTCTGACATGTTCCTGGGTGACTGGGCTCCCAGTCCAGAAGGCCAGATGAGCTTCCCACCCCTGAAGCCACAGGCCCAGAAACACCAACCAGTGGATTTCCATGTACAGATAGCTTCAGCTGTAGGGAGTCTAGGAAAGGCTCACAGGAGGCAGGAGGATGGGGCCCACGAAAGCCAGCGCTTGGGTCCTTCAGTTACAGGCCCAGGAGCGTGCTCTAGCTTTGCTTCCTTTTATCATTGATTTTTTTCTTCATGCCAAATGGCAGTGATGATCAAAATGAAAAAAGGGAGGCTCTTTACTTGGATGGGAAGAGACCTCCCGCGATCCCAAGCCTGTATACATTAGGAGCCCGGATAGGAACAGCACTCTCATGATGGGAAACTCCCTCCATCCATGCAGGGCACTGCCTCCTCTGCAACTGAAGACTACTAACCGGTTAAGTGACTGTCCCAGGGTCACAAAGCCAGGATCAGAATAGTGGCCTTGAATCCAAGTCTTAGTAGCTCCAAGGACAAGTTTTTCTCTACCAAGCCATGCTACGTGGGTGCGCATTTACACACACCCTTGGACACACATACACCCCTCTGGCCATGCTGTTACATACAAACACACACATACACACCCATCCCTATGGCCATGCTCTCTCTCTCTCTACCTGTCTATAACATGGATATGTATATATGTATACATGTGCAGGTGAAACATGGCCACAGGGGTGTGATTCACACATATATATGTGTATAGACACACATGTATTTAAAAATCTCACATACATGTACACATGCATTCATGTGTCATTCTGAGTACCAGAGTAGACAAAAAGCTGGCTTTGTGATGAGAGAGGCTGGACTCAAGCTCTCTCTCCCTCAGACACACACCAGCTTTTTGACTCTGGGCAAGTGAAAGTCTCCGGGTGCTCCCAAGCTGCTTTAGTGGAGGAGTTTCTGTAACAGCGGTCTCCCACACCCTCTTGGGATTCTGGTGCTGGACCACACTCACCACCCTCCCTCCACACCTTCCCCCTGGGGAACAAGGGTGCGGATGATTTCTCTGTGTATACTTAAGCCTTCTTCCCTTTCAGGCTGATCTCATAGGGTGTGTGTGTGGGAGGGAGAGGGTGGATGTGGATGGGTCAGGCAGTCTAATTTTTGTCTGTCTTACTTTCATTGAAAAGGTTTGACATCACCTTCGTTTACCTCCCATCCTCTGGCTGGGATGGGGGGACAGTGCCCTCTTGTGGGCACTTTGTAACAGCACTGCCACAAGTGATGAATGTATAGACAGATGCGTAACAGAAGAGAAATCTGCACAGGATAGCTTCATTCTCTCAGAGCTGGGAGAGAGGGCTTCCTGAGGAGACCTGAGCAGCCTTGCATGAAGGATCTTGGCACCACGGAGGCCTCTAGTGTGATCCTTTCACTTTATAGATGAGTTGTCTGGCCTCTAGAGAGGTGAAGAGATTGACATGCGGCAGCACAGGTGAAATGTAGCAGAGTCAGACTTCAAACCCAGGTCCTGTGATGCCAAGCTCAGCAGTCTGAGTCACTGGACCATTCAGCCTCCAAGGGCAGGATTCCAACAGGCTGAGATGGGCCATTCCACACACAGGCAATGAATGCCACACACAAGGACATGGAGGCAAGGGGGGGTAGAAGAAAACAAGAAAATGGGACAGAAACCTGATGGATACCTACAACTAACTAGAAAGTGTGATCGAGAAGAGGATCCAGCAAAGAAGATGGAGAAGGAGCAGTCAGAGGTTGGAGGAAATTCAGGAGAAGTGACCTGAAAACTGAGAAAAGAGCGAGTCACAGTATTAGAGGCTGAAGAGATGTCAAGGAGAAGGAGGATGAAGAAAAAGCTCTTGGATCATTAGGAACTTTGGAGGGAGCAGTTTGGGTGGAATGATAAGGTGTGAAGCTGGATTGTAAGGGGTTAAGAGGAGAGAAGGCATAGGGACCAATTGTAGATGACCTTTTTGAAGAGTTTAGTTTAAAAAGGGCAGAAGAAAAATAGAATGATAGTTAAGTAAGATAGAAGGGTCAATGAAGGGTTTTTTCCAGGATAGGGAAGGCATGGGCATGTTGTAGGCAGTGGGAAATGAGCCAGTAGAGAGAGACAGACTGAAGTTAAGGGAAAGTGTGGAGATGACAGAGGGGCACAATCTGTTGGAAGAGCTGGGATGTAACGGGAGCACTTGAGCAGGTGGAGAACTCAGCCTTGGTCAGGAGTAAGGCCACCTCATCACGGGAGACGGGGGTGAAGTGGCAGAAGTCGCCTGAGAGATTTGCCATTTCCTTCTCCAGCTCATTTTACAGATAAGGAAACTGAGGCAAACATCATTCAGTGACTTGCCCAGGGTCACACAGCTCATAAGTGTCTGAGGCTGGATTTGAACTCAGGAAGATGAGTCTTCCTGACTTCAGGCCCAGTGCTTTATCCACTGCACTACCTAGCTGCCCTACAACCAACATAGATGATGTTCATTTGTGGTCAATGTGCAGAGTGAGAGAAATTCTCAGGGCATTCCCCTCCCAGAATGATTCTTTTGGGTTTTTTTTTTTGGTTTTAAAAATAAATTTATTGATTGATATCTTTCGTTTTTACATGACCTACATTTCCCAACGTATCCTTCCCCATTTCCCTAGCCTTATAGCTAAGAAGAAAAAAGAAAAGAAAGTTAAGGAAAACTAACAACACATTGAAAAAGTCTGGCATTGTATATAATGTTGCACATCCATAGTTTCTTGCCTTTGCAAAGAAGCAGAGGAGATATCTTTTCATATCTCTTCTTTGGAGCCCAGCTGGGTCATGACTTTTTTTTTTCCCTTTTTTTTTTACCCTATTTATTTAGTGAGGCAATTGGGGTTAAGTGACTTGCCCAGAGTCACATGGCTAGTGAGTGTTATGTGTCTGAGGCCGGATTTGAACTCAGGCACTCCTGACTTCAGGGCCAGTGCTCCATCCAATTCACCACCCAGCTGCCCCAGCTTGGTCATGATTTCAAAGCATTCATTATTGATTGTATTGTTCTTTGCATTTACATGGTTGGAGTTATTGTATACGTTTTTTCTTGGTTTCACTTACTTTACTCTGGATCAGCTCATATAAATCTTCCTATGCTTCTCAATATTCATCTTATTAATAATTTCTTACAGCATAGTAATATTTCATTACATTCATATACCACAAATTGCTCAGCACATCCTCAGTGGAACACCTATTTTGTTTCCATTTCTTTGCTACCACAGAAATATTGCTATAAACATTTTGGTTTATGTGGGGCCCTTCTTTTTACCATTAATCTCTTTGGTATATGTGCATCTCCGGGGCAAAGGGTTAGGGTTAATCACTTTCTTTACAGAATGCCAATTGCTTTCCAGAAGTTGGGTTAATTTAAAAGAATGATTCTTTTGTGAAGGCAAACTAGGCCATCTTTCCCCTCAATTCTTGCCTAGCCTTTATTACTGAATGGGTGTTGTCTCAGACAAAGGGAGACTTGGGAAAGATCTTAGCTTAAAAAGGCCAAGGGGCCACTACCAGTCATCCTGATGTGGAAGAGGGAGTGGAGAGGGCTCATGACAAAGGACCTCAACTTTTTTTCTGCAAAATATGAGGCAAGGTTCTCAGCCGAGAGAGTGGGGGGAGGGAGAGCCATGTGAGGTTTGAGGAGGGATGAGAAGGTTTGGAACAGCCACTGTGGAGAGTATGAGAGTGAACTGAGAAGGGAGGCATATATAGCAGGATTGCCTTGCAGCAGTGAGGGCCCGCCTGAGGTTGAGCAACATAAACCTGTAGTAGACCCAGTCTCTACCTTTGTTCTGTGCACCTGTGTGGTGAATGGTGGGAGTGATGGAAGGCTGTGCCTTGACTGGGCATAATCAGGGAGAAGATAAGGTGATTCAAGGAGTACAGTGTAGAGTTGAATCGGTTTACCAACAGATTGAGATGGGGAGAAGAGAGAGCGGCTAGTGCAGGGTAAACGACCTGGGAGAGAACTGAGGGGTCAACATTGTGGATGAAGGGTATGGTTATAGAAGAGAAAGCAGAGGGAGAGGTGAAAAGTTTATAAGCAGGTAAGGGATTTTAGAACTCTGGAATGTAGAGGTGGTACCTGTGTGCGTAGATCAAGGGTAAGATCAAGGGTAGATCTTTGTGTATGGCTGAGGTGGGGTGGAGTAGTATCTCATGGAAGGTGAGCAGGCTAAGGAACTGAGCAGTTAGAGTATTTGAGAGAGGATGACTACACATGCTGAAGTCCCCTAGGATGAGGGCAGGCACTGGGGAGGAGAGCAAACTTTGTAAGCCAGGTAGCAAACTCATAGAGGAAGGAAGGAAAGTGACCTGGGGTTCTGTAGACAACAGCTACGAGGATTGTGATTGGGTGGAGCTGATGAAGAGCACGAACCTCACAGGAAGAGCTTACTGAGAGATAGAAGAAGGGGGAGAACCTGGAAGTGGCAATGGGGAGCCGGGAATATTCCAACTCGCCGCCCTGGACCAAGAGGCTGAGGAGAATGTGAACGTGCAGCCAGTGCTGGAACGGATGGTGAGGGAGGCTGTGTCGTCAGGGGCAACAGTCCCCTCCCTCAAACAGCTTACATTCTATGGGGGAAACTGTGTGTGTGTGTGTGTGTGTGTGTGTGTGTGTGTGTGTGTGTGTATGCATACATACACACATGTGTATGCATGAGGTACTGGGGCAGTAAGAGATGAGGAGGAAATGCATTCCAGGCATGAGGGATGGGAACACAGTCAAACAGAAGCAACTCTACTGACTTTAAAGCCTTTACAACTTGGCAGGGACCATGGGAGCAGAAGCATGATGTAGTAGAAAAAGTACCAAAGCCAGAAAATGTGAGTTCAAATGCTGACTCTGCTACTCACCACCTGCATAACCTTGGGCAGGCCCCTTCCCATCTTGGGGCCCCAAGTCCTCATCAGTGAGGAAAAGGGGGATTGGTTTAGATGGCTTCCAAGGTCCTTCCCAGCTCTGACCCTCTGCTGAGATAAGCAAGTTGCACACACTGTCAGATGCGGTCACTATATCAGTCATTTTTCTTTGCTCCAAAGGAGAGCTCAGTTTAGGGTATGTGGGGTCGGGTGGAGCAGGGCTAGCTGTATTCAAACAACTGATATAAAAGCAAAACACATCAATAAAACGTTAAAAGCAACTGGGGTAGGAGTGGCCTTGGTTTACTCCTGTGTTCTCCTGGGTGGTCTCTCTCTTTTTTGATGGATTTTCTTTTTCCTTTTGGAGGCTTCCTTACCCCTCCCTTGGGTGTGCGAGCTCACTGGGAAGTTCTCCCTTTACTGCTGGTATCACCCTCAGCCCATTGCTTTCCAGCCTGTGCACCTCTTGGGCATAAGTCTTCTAGAGAAGCATCAGGAAAATGGGGCTGGGTGGATGGATGGTTAGGACTAGATAATCTCTCTGGCCATCTCCACATGCAAAGGCTCATAATACTCCAAACCACACCACCCAAAGGTCTTTACAGGTCAGAACTCCACATGGAAAACATAGTCACAAGAGAGGACAAAGACACATTTCAATCTTTAAAAAATTTTATTATTGATAACTGCCAACGTGACTCTCTTTACACAGGCCGGCTGTTTCCTATAAATATTGGTTTTGGATTAATTTAAAAGTCATACTTTTGCACCCCCTAGACAACGGAGAGTTACCCAATCATGAAAATTCTACTCGTAAGAGTTCTCGTCCTCATTCTTTCTCCTCCTCTCCCAAAGAATGAGGACGTTTTTACCTCTTCAGGTCTGTGTAAAGGTTCCTTGGCAGGAGTACATGCATATGACTTTAAAATAAGGACCAATAATCCGCCGCTAAGGGTAATGCACAGAGAACAGAATACAGTACGTAGACATCATTTCAAATAAATACCCACATATAGACAGATGAAGTTATTTTAAATGCAACAATATTTCTTATAAATCAATACTGTAACAGAAGGTGAAAATAGAGAAGTCCCCACATCTAGGAATAATAATGTTTATTCCAGCACACAGAACTCATTTGTTCCTGCCATTCATATTATTGTTATTTATTATTATAATTTGTACTTTTTTGAGGAAAAAAAATGTCTTCTTCCTCCAGAAGTACCAATTCAATCATTCACAGGAGCCTCAACAAAAGCCCCGAGGCGCTTCTGTTGACGTCCTTTTTCGTTTCTGTTTCCTGGCATGACAATGATTAGATACCACATGCCAGAGAAGATATTAACGTCTTGCTTTCACATTCACAGAGAATGCTAATGGTTAAACGCGCCCACCGCTGCTGCCGTAGGAAGCGAACAGAATATCCACAGCTAACAGCCATCGGCGCTGCAACCAGCCGCGTCCTCTCTCCTTCACACGGCTTGTTTCCGTTCCCGAGTGTGCTCAGTGTTTTGCGTTTGCTTTTCTTTCTCAAGCCCTGCATCTGCCAGGATCTGCCTGGTAAAGTATCACTGACTAACAGAATTCTGCACAAGCTCTCGCCTCTCTGGGGTATAAAGGAACCCATTCCCAAAACCAAATGAGCTCGCTTAGTCTGTATTTATTGCTCCGCGTCTTCCCAATCCCCAACCAGCTCCTCCCGGTTCCTTTTTTTCAAGACTAAACTGTATCCTCGGATTCTCCCTCAAATTAGCAAAGGCACTACTGGCAACAATGAATAACAAAAAGGCGTTGCAATTGAACACCCTATAATTGACGACTTTAGAACTTTTCTTTCTAAATGTACCACAATTTGGCACAACAAACAAAGAGGTAACGAAATAATTCCAATTTGGAATTTCACTGGTACAGTTGTAGAAAATTCTGTTAATCAGTCATGCTTCCCGACTTCCTCCAACCCAGAATCTCTGGAATTTGCAGGTAATACTACTGCTTCCATCACTTTAATTTTATTTTGTTTTAACCAGAGCAAAGTCAAGTTTTCTTCTTGTTACATTGAACTATTCCTAAGAATAATAATACAATATGAAAAAACCCCAGAATTTGAATACCCTGGATTTCTTAATGAACATGGCAGTTAAAAATCAGTCATTTAAAACACAAACCATAACATTTCATGATTAAAAAAGGCTGCTGAAGCACAGCACGTAACAGTTTAGCAGAGCCACCCCACCTGAGCTGGGGCTCTCATCTAAACAGAGTCTAGAGCAAAAACAACCCAAAAAAGCGTACAAAGTTCTGCAACATGCCTCTGGAGAAATCAACGAGTACAAATGCATGATGGAGACCTACTGTGAGCACAAGCCATTGCTTCTCCTAGATCTTTTCCACATGAGGAATTAAGGAAGCTAATACAATATCAAAATATCAAAAGTGCACAGGTTTAACAATCAGATAAGAAAGGAATATAGGTCACAACAAAAACTGCTTCCCCCAACAGTCCCCCCCACCCCCAACCCCGTCCGAACGTTTCTAGTAGACTCATTGTTCGTTCGAAGGCATTTCTTCAGCACTTGTAAAAAATGTTTCCTGCAGCAATATCAGCCCATGAGGTGTATGGGTTTTCTCTTTCCAGCCCAGGATATGCAATTTTGAAAATGAGTGCAGGTAGTATATTCATGAGAAAAAGAAAAAAGAGAGAGTGGAAATTTGGGATTTCGTCCGTTCCTTTGGGCAACCAGAGCTCCCTGGGCTGGTTTAGCCGCCAAGCACGAGCAGCTTAAGAAACTTGCAATTTGACCGAGGGCACTGAAGGCCAATTCCGTCTCCGGATACTACTCTACAGCTGAAAATGGGGGGGAAAAATGAAATCATATTAGAAAAAACAGGTTCCTTATCCCATTAAGAGGCTTCACTGATAGATATACTGATAGCCTGCGAGAGCTACAGAGCGAGTTAGTGGGGTGGCGAGAAAGGACCCAAGTGTTTGTCTGTTAGAAGGGCAGCCCCTGAACTGGGGGTGGAGGGGAGTGAGGTGGGGGAGCTGCCCAAGCACTGGAAACCAAGAGGGCCAGGCAGAACTGTGCTGGGGCTTGCCATTTGCTGAAAAAGATTTCTTACAAGTACTGAATGGAGAGGCTGGAGGAGCAAGGGGCCAGCTGGGAAGAAGCATCAGAAGGTTTATCAGTGAAGCTAAACGGTCTCTGGAAAAACATGCAGGAGGTGTGGGTCATGCGAGCCAACGCCGAAATCCAACCGACAGGAGCCTGCTTGTGGAGGTAGGTGGTGGCGGAAGAAATTTCCCATGTTAAAAATCCGCAAAGAGCCAAGTAAGTAGAGGCTGAGACTGGACACACACCAAGCCCAGGAGAAAAGAGCAAAAGACCGGACAAGCCCCACAGCCTTTCACAGAGCATCATCTACACGTGCAGCCACACCGGCAGGAGGGATTCATTTTCTCACAACTGTGTCAGGTGACTACTTCAGGTCTGGACCCAAACCCAAACATCTGGCGACTACTTTGAGAAACGATGGAGGCTGAAGACAACCAGACAAGCATGGAAACAGTCACACCATCTCGGGTCCCCTGATAACACTGATCCCTTTTTAGAAGAATCTCAGGGACTCTGAAAGCCTCCCTGGGCAGCACATCTGATCTCCTGACATGTGTCCTTGAACCATCAGGCTTCCCCTTAGAGGCAGAGGCCCTCTGGGACTGGGTGCCCGTGGGAGCAGCTTCCTGCCCCAAAGGGAAACACCAGCAGCAGCTTGGAGCAAGGAGCCACCTGGTGCCGAATGATCTAGTATGCAGGAAGGAGGAGAAAAATAAAGGCTGACAGGGCCGCGGTAGGGGGGCACGGAGAGGGGATCAGTACAGCAGCAGAATTAGTACATGGGCTGCTAAAATGACATAAGCTGCTCATTAGCAAAATTAAAGTCCTAATTCATGAAAATTAGCGCTTATTATAGGAGACAGAATATATACTGAGCTTTCTTGTTCTTTTTTTCAGATCTCAGTTATTTTCCAAGAAGAATTTAGTTATTGGGGGGGAAAAAAACAAAAACCAAGACAAAACCCTGCTTCTCCAATCTGATCCTGATGTCAGCCCTGGAAACCACAACGGTGATTTCCATTTTTAGCAGGTTCCAGATGTTAAAAAAGTAACAGGGCTCCCCATAGAAAAGGAAGGTAGGGGTGTCAGGCACTTACAAAAAAAAAAAAAAGAAAAAGAAAAACCAACTATGTGCCTCCTTCTGCCTCACCAAACCTCCAGACCCTCCACAGAAGCAGCAGCTTCCACTCTTCCATAGCCCTCCAGGCACCAATCCTACAGGCCCTTTTGTTTGGTTTTGGTTCTTGGGAAATTGGCCTGAAGTGCTTAAAATTCTGGAAAGTGTCCGAGTCACCAGAGTTCTCCAGTGGGCTGACAGCCTTGGTCAGGAGTCAGCGTTAGCAAGATGAACTGGTTTAATTTCCTGGGCCTACAGCTTGCTCTGCTTGCATAATCTCTGTGTGTGTGTGTGTGTAAGAATTCTTTCTTCCTCAACTTACAAAAACCTGCCTCCTCTATGTGCTCGGGAAAGCTGAGCCAGGACAAGCACACAGGGAACAGGCCAGGTCTCACACTCATTCCTACCCACACTGACCTAGCTAAGCTCATGTGTGGACGGCCTGTGGACACAGAATTTCTTTCCCTACATACCACATGCTGCAAGAGACTACCGAAGGCTGGCCACGAGCCACTCTGTCAAGAGACAGACACCCTACTACCTTATGTCATATTCCCGAGGGGGGGTCAATTGCATAACTTTGATAATATACATGAATACATAACATGAAATGTGCAAGTTTGGGAGACTCCACCTGTCTCCCAGCCACCTCCTGGAAGCTGAGCCAATCATCTTTCCCTCCAATGACCGTAATTGCCAGTGGCCCAGCTTTCCACTGATGGGTAAGTCATGAACCTCTTTTTCAACGCAGAACACCGTTGTCTGTGACAAATGCCTGATTTTCCACACTGTCCTGCCACAATTTCTGGGACCACCTCATCATCTCCAGCCTGTCTGTTTGTCTGAAAAGGAGGCTGGGAAGTCTGACGTGTGCTTAACACAGCCCAGGAAGGGGTGGAGGTCATGTTTGTGCTCTACAGACTACAGCTAGTGCCACCCAACGTATACAGATTTGAGGACACGCTCCCTTTAATACAAAAGAAAAAAAGGACCCCCCCATCCATGTTCACGGTGGAAGGGGTTCAGTCCCCACTACAATAACCGTGCAACTAGTGACATCCCCCTTACACATGAATTACTCATCGTCAAGACTGGCATAATGCAACGTGTATGACGCGGTTGGTAAGGATAAATTAGCAACAGCCTCCATCACTGAAATGTTAGTGGGGCATTAAGCAGACAACAGAGACAGCAGATGGTTAGATGTGCATACCATCCCATGCGGCTTCCCAAGAGCCACCCTAGTCACAATAAATCTTATACTTCTCACTGCAGAACACCTGGTTGCCGAGCACGGCCCCCTCAGGCCTGTCCGCACAGGACCGGAGGTGACTTACACTTGGGGTGCTGCTCTTGCCTTTGGAGGCCGACTTGGTGCGCCCCCTCTTTGCCTGCTCATGGTCGAGCTCCAGGTGCTCCAGCCGCTGCGTCAGGGCCAGCTTCTGCTGGATGGCCATGCGCAGCAGGGAGTTCAGGGTTTTCTTCTCGTCCTCCGCGGCCGCGAGCTGACGCTGCATCTCGTCCAGCTGGGTGACGTACTCGTCACATCTGCAATGACAAGGGACGAGAGAAGCCTTCAAAATGACCACCGCTGCGCACTGGGAGAACTCTCTGGGAGTTCAGCGGGTGAGAAGCCAGAGGCGGGATGGCGCAAGGGTCAGCTCAGAGGTAGCGCCCAGTGGAGTGCCCAGGCTCCCCACACCCCTCCCACACAGCTAACGAGGAAGCAAGCACGTGAGGGCTGCCCTCTGCCTCCCAGTCCGGCACTTAACGGTGGAAAGGCCACCAGCACTGGGCACAGATGCCTTCTAAGGGCAGGCCTTCCCAGCCCCAAGATTCTGGAGTTCTGTGAATCACAGAATCTGAGAGTAGCCTCTAATACTGCCCACATATGAAAGGAACTCCCAGACAAGTGGTCATCCAATTTCTGCTTGGAGCCAGCTAGGTGGTGCAGCAGATAGAGTGCTGGACTTTCAACTAGGAAGACCTGAGTTCAAATGCAGCCCCAGTCACTTAACTTTTAACTTAAACCTGCCTCAGTTTCCTCAGCTGTAGCCTCTCAGGGTCATAGAGAGGTTAGAATGAGACAAAGCATTTTGCAAACCTTGAAGTGTTAATATAAATGCTGGCCACTCTTATTGTTATTGGAGACCTTCCAGGGGAACCTGCCAGCCCTTGGGCAGTTACACTTCAGGATGGCTCTAAGGTTAAGAAGCCTTACAAACACTAGGCTGGTTTCCTGCTCACAACATATCCTCAGGTCACCCCCACCAGTCCCAGGACTCAGGCTGTTTAAAACAGCAAGAACCCCATGATGACCACCAGGGGGAGACAGAACCCAGCAGTGCGGTCAACAAAGGGTTAGGATATATTGGTTTTTCCCAAGGCCAGTCTCCATGAGTTTCTATTCTCTGATGTAAACCTAGTGTTTTTAAGGGCTTAGAGGGCTATAGATTGAGAGGGCTGCCCAGGATTGGAGGACCACAAATCTAGGGAAGGAAGGAATGGAAAGGTCTGAGGCATCAAGCAACTTGTCCAAGACCTCACGGGGGGGTTAGTAAATGAGGCAGGATTGGAACCCAGGTCTTCCTGATGCCAAGCCCGGTGCTCTATCCACTCCCTAATTTCCTCAAAGTCATACTACTAAGTCAATCTTGGGAAAGCTCAATTCATAATGCCACTTCTGTTTGCATTTCTTAAAAAACAAAGAACCCCTATGCTTTCAAGTTTACAAAGAGCTTTTGCCACAACTGTCCTGTCAGAGAGGCAGGCAGTACAATTATGTCAGCTATTATGCCCATTTTACAGATGAGAAAAGAGTGAGGGATGCTGAAGTTTTATGAGGCCTTCTGACTCCAAGGCCGGTGCTCCCTCCTACGAGTCTGCATGGGTACTTCTACAGAGGCCCGTGTCAGCCCTATCCCTGCCTGAGGACTGGCTGAGAGAGTACCGTTTCCAGGGAATGTTTACTTATTCTCAGAGGTCAGAGGGGTATGATTTCTTCTCATAATCCTTCACAAAAACTATGTTTCTGGGAAGAGCTTCTGGCCACAAGGAGGCTGCTAGTCCCAATCTGGAAACTAATTTAACTAAAATGATAATAAAAATGCCTTCCATTTATCCATTGCATACATACATGTGCGTCTATGTCAAGGGTGGACAACCCAGAGAACAATTAATCAGGTGGATACCACTTTGTGACACCACTTAACCTGCTGTCTCAAACTGCTATTTTCAATACAACCACTCACGTAGGGGTCTTTTGTCCCAAATTAGACCGATGACTTCCTAAGTTCCGTAACTGTGTCTGGCTTATATTTCTTTGCATTAACCAGGCCTAATCCTTGGAACGTGAGAAAACACTGAAACCAAATCCGAGCAGGCTCTGCTGTTGGCTGTGCTGTTTCATTTATAAAATGAACGGCCTCCAAAGGTCCTTCCAGGTCCCACGCTCCATGAGACCACAGGGTGATGGATCCCAGTTCTAATACTTCTAGCTGTGTGATCACTGGCAGGTTATCTAGAGTCAGATGGGTTCAAATCCAGCCTCCTCTCACTGACTCCCTGGTTGACTCTGGACTCCATCATCCCTAAGCTCCCTGCCAGCTTAGGTCTAGGATGCAGTGATCCAAACAAATGCCATGAACGTTCATCTTCTAAAACAAACTCCCAGGTATTCATAAGCATTGGACTCCAAACAGCTCCTGCTTACAATGGAGGGCCAAGGGACAGGCACCGAGCTCTGAGCTGGACGGGCTGCACGGCTCAGAGACAGGTGATGGAAGAAGAGGAGTCTCACAGAACCTCCTGAGGAGGCTGCAATCAAGACCATTTGTATCTTTTCTGTAGTTTCTACAGAAAGTCCTTTCGTGGCCTAGAAGGAACTCACTAAGGATTTCCCATTGCAGCGCCATTGTCAGCATGGAGACACAACCTGGCAGCCGGCAATCCCACATGGGAGGCTTGTTTCTAGGCCACCACCAGCAGCGGTCCTCACTGCAGATTCACGCTGCATTCCAACCCTAATTAAAGGGCTTTAGCACCTTGTGAAATCCCAGGGCAGGCTTCTTCCCTGCGGCAGATCACAGGGGAATGGGCCTCCTCTGATTCTGAGCTCTGACTCCCCCCCCACCCCTTCCCCTTGCTTGGCTTATGGACGATGGGACCACCCGACACTCCAAGCAGGAAAGCTTTCCCCTCAGACCTGCCTCAACAACCAGAACGTGAGAATGGGATTAAAAAAAGAAACCCCTAAATACTCTCACCACAGCACCAAATAGTGAGAATGTTTCTCCTGGCCCTTTCTCTTGCCCGCCCCCCACCTCACTCTCTCCAATCTCTGGATGTAATCCCTCCATCTGCCATGCCTGGTCTCCCGGGGCACTCTGAATTGCCTTCAGAAGGCCCAAGGCTCCCAAGTTATCAAGAGGAGGACAATGAGGCCAACCCCCACTGGTCACTCGGGCCCCGGCCTCTCTCCTTCCTTCAGCCTTGCTGAAGCCCCCGCCACGGGTGGCTGGGGCAGTGGCCGTGGCCACAAGGCAGCTCAGGGAGCCCCTTGCTGATCGGGGCTCAAGGGTACCATCCCAGGAAGCTCTCCTCTCTTCTTCCCTTCCTTCCTACAGCTTGGAAGGCCCATTCCTCCAGGGAGCTGTTTGCCCATGAGAAGGCCATGGGCGGGATGCCAGGTGCGGTCCCCAAATTCTGGGGCATCAGCACCTGCCTCAGCCATTTGTTGAAGTAAAGATTTACTCGGCAGAGAAAAGGCCAGCTCTCTGGGGGCAGGCAGGGCAGCCCATTCCCCGAGGTGTGCCCACTGAGGTGACCTCATTTCACCCTAGAATATCAGGCCAGAACAGGGGAGTGGAAGCGAGCCTGAGCACCAGGCTCTCCTTGAAGAAAAGTCAGGCAAGGAAAGGCCGATTTCTTCCCTGGCAAGGACTTCCAGACCCAGGACAAGAACTGCCTCGCTGATGAGGAGATGATGCTTTAAAGCGCTCTCTCTCTCTCTCTCTCTCTCTCTCTCTCTCTCTCTCACCCACACAACGTGCTGACCAGGCCGCCTCCTTCATTTGGCTGGCACAAGGGACTGGGGTCAGACTTCAAATCCTTGTACTTTCTCAGCCTCGGTTCCCCCTTCTGTATAATGGGATAATAATAACAGCCACTACACGCCCTAAAGCCCTGTATATACATGCCTGCTGTTATTATTTATGGTTTGGTTTATCTTTACTGATAAACAAAAGAAATAACCTCTCTTTAGGCCTTAACACTTACAGAGCAATCTCCTCAGAACTACCCGGGGAGGTTCAATGGTGCAAGTGCCATCGTCCCCATTTTACAGATGAGGAAACTGAGGCTTAGCTCATAAAGCATCATCAGAGCTGGGATTGGAACCTGGCTACAGGGGCCTCTCCATCACACCCAATGTGTGACTCGAATGAGCCTGGCATGGCAGGCTCAGTGAGGCCCCTGGGCCCTCATCCTCAGGACCCCTGAGGGCTGGGCAGCGAAGGCAAAGGGGGGGGGTTACCTGGTGGCAAACATGGCCCGCAGTGAAGAGAAGGTTGCGGCATCCTCCTTGAGGGCTTTCAGCTCATTCCGGAGTTTCATCATGGTCTCTGTCACCATGGCCTTCTCATTCTCGTATTTGCTCTTCAGGTTGGCCAGGGCCACTTCAGCTGTCTGGGGGGGAACGAGGAGAGGAGAGATGTGTCTGAGTGACAGGGGCCCGTGGCTCTAGGAAAGTGGAGAGCCTCACGTTTGCCCCTGCCAGCAGCTACTTCATCCTCCCCAACCTTGCGTGGCCCCGATCGAGGTCCCAGACTCACAGCACCTCACAGCTGGAAGGGATCCAGCTGGGGTCACCCCCCATCCCCCCAGAAGAGCCCTCCCTACAACCTGCCTGATGTGGGACCACTCGAGCTTCTGCTCGATGGCCTCCAGTGAGGGCAGAACTCTGAGCGGGAAGTCCGCTTCTCCGGAAATGCTTAAGACGGGTCGGAGAAAGGACTTTAATGCCAGGAAATCTGCTGGGGAGAGGAGCGTGAGAGTGTGCACGTGCTCGTGCGTGTGTGTATGCGTGTATATATGTGTGTGTGTGTGTGTGTGTGTGTGTGTGTGTGTGTGTGTGTGTGTGTGTGTGTGTGTCCCCTGAAGACCTCAGCTTCCATGGCAGCAGGGCTCCTGCCAACGTGGCCAGGACCCACCAACCTGGGATTCCCCTCTCTCATGAGCTACAAGGCTTCTTTAACCCAGGCTTAGCAGACAGAGCGAGCATGCCACTTTCTTGGGGACGGAGCTGCCCAGATGGTTGGCATCAATGCTCTGCCGCCCCTGACCTCAGGATCACGGGAGGAGAGATGGGGGGACCCCAGAGGCCGTTGTCTTGTCCGACCCTGACATTTTATAGGAGCACGCTGAGGCCGAGGAGGTCGCAGCATCACAGGCCTGGAAGGGACCTCAGGCCACCTAGTGCAGCCTCCTCACCGAGGCCTGAGGTGATGAAGGGAGCTGCTCAAAGTCCTGCTGGAGCAGCAGAGGCCAGCCCTGACGTGGGTCCTCTGCCTGGGCAGCGCCCTCGAGCGCTCTCCTGGCCACAGACTCCAGGGCCCAAGCTCGCCTCGCCTGCGTGCTATTCACTATTTATAACTTATAATTTATAACATAATACTATTTACTTATTTATAATTTATTTATTAGGGAAGGGAGTAACACGGTTAGATGTGAAAGGACACAGGCGATCACCCAAGCTTCTTTGCTAGACTGGATTCTCTGCCATGACGTTCAGGCATCCGTGGCGCTCTACCACACGAGAGAGCCTGAGCCCCGTTTTGGCTTAACCTTCTCAGACCCAGAAACACTATCAAGAATCCCTGCCCTCTGCTTCACGGAGAAGTCTTTCGTTCCACTGTGCCAAACCACCACCTTAACAACCATAAAACGGCTCTCGTCTGTCTGTACTGGCCTTCAGTCTCCAGCATCCTGGTCTGGGAAACGAGTTCCTTCCTGATCACCATCTTTTTTCCTCCCCTAACCAACAGAATGGGAACTCCGGGAGAGCCAGGTGAAGGACGCCGTGTTCTTCTCTTTCTAGCCCCAGCACCAGGTACAATGTCCAATTTAATGTAAGATGAGTTTATGCATTTCCCCTTCAACTCATAAACCGTCACTCTCAAACACCTTCCCTCACCCCTGGGGAAGACAAAACATTCTTCACAGTGACTGCAGACACCAGTGCCAAAGGCGGCAGGTTCCCCAATGTGCGTATTCAGGAGGAGACCTGTACCCAGCACACAGTAGGCTCTTAAAAAATGTGTGGTGGTTAACTAAGAGTAACAAAGACCTGGCAGTCATCCCACTGGCTGGAAATCACTGAACAGAGGGGATGTTCCTGCGCTGTAAGAAAGGATGATGGAGAAAACCCGAGAAGCCTGGGAAGATGCCCATGGGCTGATGCCTCCTTCAGGGTAAGGTGCCACGGCTCCGCTCCATTGTGATTGTCTATTACATTGGAGAGGTGCTTAGAAAGGGACCCGAAAGATGGCCCCATCCCCCATGAGCCCCTTAGTAGAGGCGTTTTAGGGGGCTTCAAATGATAGGGGGCTGGTGAAGACAGAAGGTATGTGGGCACTGAGCACCTGGGGCCTGGGGGTGGTGGGGAGGAGGCCAAAGGAAGAAGGGGAAACTGAGGCAAACTCCTCTGGCTCCATCATCTTGCCAGAGTCTGTCTTTCCCTCTCCAAACTCTATGTGAATACATGACTCCTCCCCGTGCCATGAGCCAGTGTTCCTCTTCCCAAGCAGCAAAGACCTGCCATGCTTGTGCTCTGAGGGCAAAGAGCCTGAGCACCCCCAGCAAGGAAGGAGATGGTGGGCCTGGACGCCAAAGACACCCACAGGAACCCTTCAAAAGGTAGCTGCTTCCAGGGAGCGGTTCTGGTCCCACCCAGAATTCTGGCCAGCAGGGAAGGGGCCGGGGCCCCGGCGGGTACCGCCGGGTGTCACGCGCAGCCCTCACCCTGCCCTGCGCCTTACCTGCTTGTTGGCCTTTAGCACAGTCCTCAGGGTGGCGATCTGCTCCCGCTTGGTGCTCAGCAGAGACTTCAGCTTCAGGATCTCCTCCATCAGGGCTTCCTTGTCCTTGTCCACGACGGGCCCCAGCTCCTGCGCGGCCACGCGCTGGCGGGACAGCTCCACGGTGCGGTCCACGGCCGCCTGCAGGTGCTTGATCTGGTCCCGGATGATGGCAATCAGGTTGTAGATGTTCATGGGCTCCTTGCGGGGGTCTGCCACGGGGGAGGGCAGGGAGGAGCTGGGGGAGGGTGAGCCGTCGCCGCTCGCGTTGTCTGCCTTGCCCAGGTCGATGGCCAGGAGCCCCTTGGAGAGCAGGACGGGTGAGCGCCTGCCCCTGCCTTCGGGGCTGCCACGCCCGCCACCCCTGCCCTCCTTGTAGTAATCCAGCATCACTCTGTTGGGGGTCTCGTTGTTACACATGCACACGTGGTGGTAAAGGTTGGCCAGCTCCTCGCTGAAGGTCACCAGCTCGTCCTGGGCCACGCTCAGGCTGCCCTGTGTCTCTCCGGCCACGTCGCTCACCTTCTTCAGCTCCTTCTCCAGCCGGGCCAGGTGCTCTCGGTCCAGACGGCCGGCCTTCTCCAGCAGTGCGATCTTCTCCGTCAGGGCCTGGCCCTCCGTCTCATAGCGGCCCTTTTCCTCCTCGTACCGAGACGCACACTCCTCGTAGCGGCCCTTCAGCACCTTCAGCTCCTCCCGCAGGTCACCCATCTCCGCCACGGCCACCTTGTACTTGCACTCCAGGATCTCGGGGCCGTTGATGTCCACCTCGTAGTAGTCGCCATCCTCGTGGCTGTCGCGCTCCTTTTCGTTGTCCAGCGCCGACTGGCGCTCCTTGCTGACCCGGAGCTTCTTCATGGCCGTGAGGTTCTCAGTCAGACGGCTGACCTTCTCGTGCTGCTCAGACAGGGCTCCCCGTGTGGACTCGAGCTGTTTCTGGGACTCCTGCAGCGTCGAAAGCAGGGTCATCTTTTCTCGCTCCATCTGAAAAAGCACAAACCAGAACCGTGATTCTGTTGGCCATCGTCTCGTCTCAAAGGCAGAAGCCACATGGCCAGTCGAGGGGCCAGGACAACCGACAGTCCCATTTCTCCCTCTGCAGCAATGCAACGGACCCTCAAACACTGGGGACCAAAGGAAAAGAAAGATGACGCCCATGAGCCTTCCCCCCGCGCCACCGCAAATGGCGCCACACAGATGTTCAGAGCACTTTTAGAACCAGGAACAGAAACGCCCACAGTATTATTCTGCCTCCACCTCATGAGGCCCACAGAGGGAGGAGACCAGGACAGGTGACCTGATGAGGTGCAGACGGGGTCAGTTCTGCTTGTGACCCCGAGAAGGTCACAGCGGCCCTCCCTCTCCGCTTAGCCTTTCGGGATCCACTAGTTACGTGGGATCCCCTCATCTGCACGGACCCCTCGGCGAGTTCTCCCATACTAACCACAGGGAGACCTGAAGCCAAGCAGACTAGGAGCGGCTAACCATAGGGTGCCCTGCCTTCTTGGAACGTCTCCCTGGGAGGTCTGGGCCAAAGAGAATCCACAGCCCACTAAAGACGGCTCACGCATCACCTCCTCCACAAGACCCTTGGGGATCCTCTGAGCTGTTGGGGCCTCTGCCCAGGAGCTCTGGAAGTGACACTCAATTTCCTTACTGGTGTGAATGTCATTTCTCCTAAGAGAACATAAGCACCTCGAGGACAGGCACAATTGTCCTTCTTGTCTTTTTTACATCGTAGTCTCAGACCTGGCACACAGTAGGTGCTTAATGCTCGCTGATTCCAATAGTATAAGATGAGGGGGAACAGAAGGCCTGCGAGAGGTGGCGGGCTACAAGTGTGGAATGAGGCACACGTGGTCAGATTTGTTCTTCTGAACTGTAATTCTGTGTTACAAAGGAGGGTGATTGGGGAGGGCATTTGAAAGGGATGGTGATTTTATTTCACATGTATAATTGATATCATATCGCTTGCCCTCTCAGTGGGTGGGGGGACAATTTGGAACTCAAAAATGAAAAAGAAAAGCATGCTGAAAATGAATAATAAATTCTTTAAAAAAGAGAGAGCAATGTGATTTTAAGGAAGAACCGTCTACCAAGACCATGTTAAGCCAAAAAGGCCGAAGGATCCAGGCAGAGGACGGGCCTGGGTGACTCCCCTCTGGGCAGGGCCGCTCACCTGCACCAGCTGCTGCTTCAGCTTCTGGATCTCCGAGATGTTGAGCTCGCTGAGCAGGTCAGACACCAGGCTGGGCGCCGGCAGGAGGCCCTCCTCCTTCTTGGGCGTGGACGTCTTGTTGCTGTCGCAGGCCGCGCCTTGTGCAGGCCGTTCTGCTCAAAGCCGTTGACCAGGACCTCGTCGTTGTTGGGCTCGGCCGCCTCGTCGCTGAACTTGAGGCCGTCCAGAGAGAAGCTCAGGTGGCTGGTGTACATGGAGTCGTTGATGTTCATGTAGTGGGACAGCTCCTTGCGAAGGCTGTTCTTCTGCTCGCGCTCTGTCTTCAGGGTCTCCAGCGACTCCTCCAGCTGGCGCTCGGCGATCTCCTTGAGGCGGATTGCGTCCTCCAGCTGGCTGTTGAGGTACTCCGTCTCCTCTTCCAGCCGTTTGATTTCATGTTTGAGGCCTTCAAACTCCACCTGGGAGGAGAGCACACAAAAAAGCCACAGTCAGACACGGAGGGCCCACATTCCTCCCCTGGCCTCAAGGGAAGCCTGGGACTGAATGCCTCGTCAGCCGGGGCTCACAGGCCGCTCCGGCATGGCCCCTGGGAGCTGACAGGACGAGCAAGGGAAGGGCCAGCTGGGAGCGAGCGCGTGAGCAGTCAGAGTCTGGACGGCAGAGGCAGCAGCGGCCCGCCCCCACCCGCCACCCTGCCGCCCTCATGGGCATGAGCCTGGTCTTATTACTGGCTCCTCTGGGAATGACTGGGGATGGACTACGGCCTCCCTGTCTGAAGGACGCGAGCTTCTTGAGGGCAGGCACTTTGTAGCTCACTGCGCTCCAACAAGAGACAGCCAAAAGGTCAGAGTAAGGTGTGTGAACGGGAGAGAAAATTCATGTCGAAGACTTGGGTTAGAAGGTAAGGAAGAAGGAAGAAGGGGGCCCGGCCCTTCCTCACAGGCTGGGGAGCTGCAAATGTATCATCCCCCCAGTGCTACCCACGGTGGTCTGCTTGGCTGGATCTCACTGACGACCATCAGGGCAGCGGCTCTGAGTGGCAGAGTCACAGGGATGTCAGGCCTCAGAGCCTCCCTCCCCCACATGTGGTCTTCAGCCTTCTCCTGGACCTCCAGTGAGGGTTATTTTAATCATTGTTAGGCTCGTATTTTTTTTCCTCCTGACATCCAGCTCTAATCTCCTTCTCTGAAGTTTCTGTCCCTTGCTTCTGGTTCTGGTTTTTGGGCCCAGGCAGAATATAAAAGCCTGCCCGATGGGAGAGCCGTCCCAAAGTGGGACGCATGTGGCCTCGAGGTGATGGGGTCCCCCCTCCCTTGGAGGCCTTCAAACAGAACATTATCGAGGGGATTCATTTTACCTCCAGGGTGGGGAGCCTGTGGCCTCCAGGCCCCACGTGGCCCTCTATGTCCTCAAGTGCGGCCCTTTGACTGAATCCAAACAAATTTGTTCCATGAAGTTTGATTCGGGGCCATGTGGGGCCCCCCACCCCTGGGCTAGACGCTCGCTGAGACTTCTAACTCTGACATTCTTCCACTCTGTGAAATACTTGGACACATCACCGTGTCTTCCCTAATTCCCTACAATGATCCTCTTGAGGCCAGGTGTCCCGTGTCCTCCCCATCCTGCTGTCTTCCCTGGATATACTCCAGCTTCTCCATGTCCTCCCTAAAATGGGGGACGTGGTGTAACTGAATCTACCAGATGTGGTCTGACCAGGCAGAATGCACTAGGGCAACCACCTCTGCTGACCCGGATACTACGCCTCCCTGAAGCTTGGGGTCCACTAAGACCCCCCTGATCCTTTTCACATATCTGCTGTTTGGCCACGCCTCCCCATGTGAAGCTGCTGTTTTGAATACACATACAAGTGTTTTACTCTTCTAATTAAGGTACGGCCCTATATTCTAGCCTGGCTCCCGACTACCCCCCAGGGCTAGACAGAGCAGCATCCCACTGGATGGAGACAGGGAAAGAAGCCCTTCCCTGGCCTGACCATGGAGGGAGGGGGAGGGAGCAGGCCGAGCCTCACTGCACAAGGGCCACTCTGACCACCGACTCTTCTGCTACTTACTTGGTTTTGCTTCAGGATGGACACTTGTTTCTGGAGGCAGATGTTTTCCTCCTCGAGTTCTGTGTAGTCCTGCAGCAGGCGGGCTTCTCGGAACTTGTACTCCTTGATGTCATCTCGCAAGCGTGCCCTCTGGATCTCCACATTCTGGTTGATCTGCCGGGAAACAGCCGCACACGGAGGTTATGGAGAGCCGCTGCTTGGGGAGAGTCTCTGGACACAAGGACACCCAAAGTACTATGGGCGGGGGTAGGGTTTGAGGGAGCTCAGCTCAAAGCCCTCAGAACAGTGGAATTATTCATATTTTGTCTGGGGGAGGGGGAGAAGGGGGCTTTTGTTACAAAAGAATATTCAATGGACTGCTCTGCATATCTCAAGAGCTCATTAAAGGCATTTTCATTTCCTTGTTTAAGTATTTTAAAAAGCAAACCTTGTGATCTAACTTTTTTGAGGGGCCCCTCTGAGCTACCAGGACTCCCCCCCCCCCCCCGCCCGAGCCTGAGCAGTCACCCAGGGCAATCCTGGCTTCGTTTCAGGGTGGTCTATGGAGCCCACCCTGACCTAGAGGAACTGCATTACCCCGCCCAGGATGACAGATCTGCCTCAATTTGATGCATAAAAACAACACTGTCTACAATAATAACACTTCTCATTTATCCAGCCAACAGTTATATAGCCATTTAAGGTCTGCAAGATGCTCCAGCTAATGCACCTTCACATTCATCTCATTTTGGCACAGGCTGGATCACTGACAAAAGTTGGCTTCAGCCTGCCTCCCTATCTGTGCTGGCAAATCTACCAATCCCCGAGTCACCCAAGTCTACTACCCTGAGACGTCCTCGGCTAGCTCCTGCCTCCCCCCACCCTATTCAATTATTGCCAGAGCTCCTTGATTCTCTCTCTGTCTGTCTCTGCCTTCCCTCTCCTTCCCCCTCTCCCCAGAGAGCCACAAGCCTCACTCTGGCCCCGTCACTCACAGCCTTGATGATTTTTCATAGGAGACAGGTCTTCTTGATCCCCACACCTTGTATTCTTCCCAACCAGGACCTTTCCTGCGCATGCTCTTCTCTGATCCCTCAAACACGGAGTCAGTCAGTCCTTGCCTCTCTCTGGCCACTCTCCTTCGGAGGACTCTTCCTCTCCCACAGATTCAATGACCACCTGGTCTATGCAGCCAGCTTTCCAGTACACTCGGCCACTCCTGACCTCCTCAGAACTCAGGCTGCCCCTATACATTCCAACCTTGGCACGTCCAAACTGGAAGTCATCGCCTTTCTCCTTAATGTCTCTCTTCCAGTGAACAGCCCGATCTGTCCTTCCCTCAGACACTCAAGCTTGAGGGTGACTGTGTAGTTAGTTGTCTTTAACACATCCTTGCTGTCCATTCTACAAACTGGTCTGTGGCCAAGCTGACTGCCAAGGAGGCGCCTGCCTTCCTTGCACTTTCCCCATCCCCCCTTTCCAACCTGGCTACCTGGAGATCCTTATTAAGTAGGGTTTGGGCTCTAGAGGCCGGCTCTATCGGAGGACTGGCACCTTCAACACTGGCACCTTCCACATTTCAGGAGCACATCAACTTTAAAAGAAAAGTATACTAAAATACCTACTATGTGTCGAGGCTCAATGCTAAGAACTGGAGAGAGAAGGAGCTCATAATCTACCGGAGGGGTCTACACGAAGAGCCAGGATCAGAATGAGACTCCACAGAGGACAAAGAAGTTTTCTCTTCTTTCAACAACCCCATGAGGTAGATTTTTTTGGCGGGGGGGGAGGTGAGGCAATTGGGGTTAAGTGACTTGCCCAGGATCACACAGCTAGTGAGTGTTATGTGCCTGAGGTCGGATTTGAACTCAAGACCTCCTGCCTCCAGGGCAGGTGCTCTATCCACTGCACCACCTAGCTGTCCTGTCTTTCAAGACCAGGTTTAGGCACCACTTCCTCCAGGAAGTCTGTTTTGACTTCCTCACCAACCCCCACCCCCTTAATAAATATCTCATCCTGCCTTCTTCAAATCTCTTCTGGGTACTTAATAAAATTACAGAATTTTGGGGCTAGGAGAGATCTCAGAAGTACAGTCTAAGCCTTCATTTTACAGATAAGTAAACTGAGGCTCTGAGAGAAGAGACTTGCCCAAGCTTACAATAAAAGCTAGTGCTCAAAATCATCCTGTTGTAGCCAGTGATGAGCGTGTCATCTCACAAACAGACCCTCTGAATTTCGATATTCTGGTTCATCTGGGAAAGGGCAGCATGAGCGAGAGAGGCCGCAGTCGAGAAGGCCGGGGTCTGGCCAGCATGACATGCGGTGGGCTCGGGCCCCCTGTCCCCTTCCCCCACCCCCCACAGCACCACAATGGCCTCCCAGCTCCAGCTGCCCCCCCACCGACCCATCCTTCAGACACTGGCCAGATCCCTCACTGGATGACCTTGGCTGGCTCGCCACTGCAGGACGCAGGCCAAGCTCCTTTACCTGAGCCTCCAGGGGCTTTGCGTCCCTCGCACACAGGACCACTCACTAAATGCCTGCTGACTGGCTGACAGACATTTTCCCACTGCAGAACGCAGAGTCTGCAGCAGACCCCCACCTGGCAGAGAGGCTCTTGGTACATGCCAGTAACTCTGGCTTACAAAGGGCTCCGTCTCCATGACGTTATCTGGCCTCATTTTCTGCATGGAACAATCCCATGTTTCTCAGAGTCTCTAGAAACTGTCTCAGTGAATCAGTCAACAATTATTCTTGCCACACAAGCTCAAGTACAAGGACGGCAATGGAAAGGAGTTGCCATCTTGGGGGAGCAGATACGTGCAGTCGGCATCACCCACCGAGCCTGTCCTGGTCACAGATGATGGGTCAGCCTCTACCCTGGGAGATGCTTCCAGGGTCCCTCACTCAACCCAAGGGGCAGCTTCCAGCTCAGGGGGCTCAGCCTGGCATGGGGCGCTCCTCCTGCAGTGGCATACTGGGCCCCTAGAGGACACCTTCTAGAGGACCTGGTAGGCTCAGGAGGGGCAGAATGGCTGACCCCCTGAGCGTTTCTTTCTACATGCTCCTTGCAGAGATGACAAATAAACACTTTTAAAATCTCACCTAGAAAACCAAGCGGCCCTCTAAGGAATGAATCTTCCCACCCCATTGGCCAACGCCCAGCTCTCTTCTGTTCAGTCAGTCTGGAGCTGGGGGGACCCATCTTACAGGAGAGGAAAGCTGAGGCCCAGAGACGCCCACTGACTTGTCCAAGCTCACATAGGGAGTACAAAGGGACAAAGCCTCACCCCCAAGCCCCTGGCCTATAGTTCCAGTGCACCACATGGCCTTTGGCAGGAGAGAAAATGAGCCTGCCTCGAGGCCCCACAAACACCAATCGAGCTGTGGTCGCCTGGGTCACCTCCCTGTCCCTCACAGTGCAGGAAGTCCCACTTGTCCTTCAAGGCTTACCCAGGAAGGCCCTCCTTTCCCTGACCTATCACTGTTGGCCACATCCCACCTCCTGGTTCAGCCTCCCACAGAGTCACCTTCCTTGGCTCCTTTCCCTTCTTGGAGACCCAGAGTTCTCTCCTCCCTGTCCCCCTCGGCCCTGGGGCTTTTACACGGTGCTTTAAGGTATGCAAAGCACTTTCAGATCCCAGAGAAGAAGACTAACTAAGCTTTGTGAAGCCCTACTATGTGTCTGTAAGGCCCTGTGCCCCACATTACAGTTACTATCCCATTTGTTCCTCACAACAGCACTGGGAGGTAGGTGCTGTCATTATTAATTCTATCTTGCAGATTAGGAAACTGTGGCTGAGAGTGGTTAAGTGACTAGGCTAGGGTCACGCAGGTAGTAAGTGTCCAACCACGGGGGACTGCATGGAGGCAAGAGGAGGGCCCAGGGGCTTGGTGTGGCCTATAGGGAGAGTCCCATCGAGCTTCTGGGGCTCCCTGCATCATCACAGAGAAAATACCAGCAGGAAAAGAGCTCTGCTGGCCTGCAGGGGCACACAGGGGTGGAAGGCCAGATGGGGTTAGGCAGGAGTGGTCTGGGAAGTGGCCAGGCGCCTGGCCCTGGCAGCAGAGATCTCTAGCCGCTTCCCCTGGGCCATCTGTGTGGGCTGCCAAGTGAAGAGGGAGGCGAGAGACAAAAGCACAGGATGGAAATCCTGCATTGCCCAGAGAATGAGCCCCAGGCGGGCTCCTCCTTCCCAAGGGAGGACACAACATGCTTCCCCCTCAGGAGGTCACAGCCCCGGCTTCTGCTGCGGCTACAGTCAACGTCCTGCAAGGCAGAACATGGATCTGAACAGAAGGCGGCGAATCAGGGCTGGTCAGGGCAGCCAGACACAGTATCGGGGCCCTGGGCAGAGCCTCTGAGGAGAGGCTGGGGGGCAAGAGCAGCTCCCCGGGCCTGACAAAGACTGGACATCACAGCCTGCCTTCATATCTGAATGCAGGAGTCTGGGGGTCTGAATGTGGGGGCCTCCGGTCCATATTCCAGCCCATAAAATAGAGATACATGCGGAACACCAAGGAACCTTGAAGCTGTCTAGCTCCACCCCTTCATCTTACAGGTGAAGGAAGAAACCGAGGCGTGATGACTTGCCCAAGATCACACAGGTTCGGGGCCAAAGGTGGGATCCGGAACATGTCTACTCAAACCTTACTTTTCTCAAACGACAAAGACGAGTCTGAAAAAGGCACCCAGGGGAACAGAAAAGGCTCTTGGAAGAAGAGCTTGGAAAGTTACTCATGCCTTCACACCAAAGCGGTGGGGCCGCACAGGGAGGAACACTGCCTGCACAGCCGCACAATCCCCCAAGTGGCTGCCAATCCGCCCACCCCGCAGCTGGGCTAAAACCCCATGCTGGACAGGGAGCCGGCCCTCTGCTGCTCATCTCCGATGTGTCCCGAATGGGTCTAGTTTGCATGCTGTTTGTACACACTTGTCAGCTCCTCGAGGGCAGGGGCTGTCCCTGACGGCACAGCACCTGGCATGCAGTAGGCACTTAAAAAGTGCTCATTGTTATTGGAACCTAGGTCTCCTGGCTCTTGGGTGTAGTGTGAGAAGACAGCTCAGGATCAGCTAGGTCAATCCTCCTGATTTATGGATGAGGAAACTGAGGCCCTGATCGACGACGGGATCGCCCTTTACTCCACTGCGCCTGGCTAGCTGGAACACCAGGCTGAGAACCAGCCGGAAAAGGAAGGGACCCAACAGCCCCCGACGCCTCCCCCAACCCTGCACACCTCTTGCGCCAACCTCAGGCATCGGTGGGTGTGGTCTACAAACCCGGCTCTGTTGCCCGGCTCCCAAATTAGCATCTCATCCAAACCTTAAGGTTGGACTCAGAGTTCACACTTTTCCTTTTGAACTCTAATAAAGGTGCTGGAACTTAAAAAAAAATGAAGAAGCCAGTGACTTCGATTTTCTCTGTTTCCTGAGGGCACCTGAGGGCTCCTGCCTGGGCCTGCAGCCTGCCTCAGGTCCTGGGCTCACAGTCCCAGACCAGGCTAACAGCCAGCAGGGAAGAAGAAGGCCTGAGGGGCAGTGGGCGACACCATCTTCCCCAGGCCCCAGGGTGGGACCTGTTCTCACCCAATGGCAGCTTAGAGCCTTCCCTGGGTCCCCAAACCCTTCTCTAAATGCATGTGTCCACCCCCAACCCCAATTGGAGAAATTCTGCTGGATACAGACAGGCTTAAACCATCTCTGCCAGGTCTGAAACACAGCCTGAGGCTTTTCTTGGGTGGATGGGGGGAACTGGGAGGAGCCACGCACTCTCACTTTTGCTTGAATACTGAGTTGTTGCAAAGGGATTTGCATGATTAAATTAAAGACTTCAGCAGTAATATGATTTGTCTGGCTCCTAAGATGCCTGGTCTCCAAGAGGGACAGGGCCCAGAACACACAAGAGGTTCTCTGCCCAGGGGAGAGAATCTGGTCCATAGTGGAGGGGCCGCCACCCAGTGGGGCCTGGCTCTGCAGGATAGCCTGGGGTGGGAGGGTCATGAGGACCTCAGGGGACTAGGAGAGGCAGGGAAGAGTTCTGTCAGAGAGAAAGAAAAGGGGAAGCCACCATAAACTGGGGGGACAGAATGGAGGCAGGAGAAAAGGTCTGTTTGGGGGACAATGGCTAAACCAGTCTGACTGGGGTGGGGGGGGTGAAAGGAGGGGAAAAAGAAGGAGGGGGGGAGAAAGAGGAGAGAGAAAAAGGGGGAGAGAGAGAATGGGGGAGAGAGAGTGGGGTGGAATAGTGAGCAGGGAGGGAGAGAGAGTAGGGAGAGGGAGAGGGAGGGGAGAGAGAGAGAAGAGAGGGAGGGAGAAGGGGGAAGGGGGGGAAAGAGGTGGGGGGAGAAGAGAGAGGGAGAAGAGAAAGGAGGACAGGGGAGAGAAAGGGGAGGGAGAGAATGCTCGATTTGGATGTGGGCTCAAATCCCTCCTCAGCTGCTCACTCCTTTTGTTTATTTTCTTTTTTGTTAGCAGATACCCCAGCTAACCTTTCGAGTCCCTTCCTGGGCAGTCTGACCCCAAGAAATAGCAGTGGAGGCTAAGGCTGCAGCTGGCCCTGAATGTCACCATCAGAACTCGATTCTCTAAGCAATGAGGTGGCATCGAAGGCTCACATGCTGAGGGGACACGCGTGTGTATTGGGGTGGGGGCAGCGGGCAGAAGGTAGCGATGCAGAGAAATTAGCTGGGAAGGGATTCCAATGATTCAGAGTGGAAAAGACAAGGCCCCGAGGCTGGCTCCGGGGACGGGAAAGGATGCCAGGTCCGGCCAGGACTTGGCATCTGCCTGGCTTCAGAAGGTCCCCATGGAAAAAGCATCAAATGTGACCTTCCTCGCTAACCACGAGAGTCATGGTAGAAATAGGAGCAGCTGAGGGCAAAGGAAGTCAGGTTGAATTTGGTTTTAGACGCATGCAGCCTGAAGGGCATCTGCCTGGCAGCCAGAGACCTCTCCCCAGAGAGCTGGGCATCAGTGCCAGGGGGAAGGCAGCACGCGGGAGCTTGGACAGACAAGGGGGACACTGAACCTGGGAAAGGGGGGGGTCAAGAGCCGCCTTGGAGAACCACTGCCGTGACGGGGGGATGGGTGTCAGCACTTGGGGGGGTGGTTAGTGCCACTCTAGATGGGCAGGCTGAGGGATGGTTTTGATAGGCACATCTGGGGAACTGTGATGTGGGAAGGTGCTGCCAGGCCCCAACCTAATGACTTCAATCCACCATGATAAAGCCCTGACAAGCTGAGAGGAGCTGGGCTGGCAGAGCTGCCGGGCCTGACCTGACATCGGGCCCAGGCCCAGACCCAGGCACAAACATGCCTCCTCCCCCAGTGCTGGAGCCCTCACCAGCAGCCGCGTGAAGCCCCGAGGCAGACAAGGCACAGTGGCGGCCTGTTTCCTCTCACCCTCTACAGAGCTGACAACGTGACGCTCCTCAAGCTGGGCACACCAGGTCAGGGGGCTCCCCTCAAAACCTCTCCTGGCTTCCTGCACATCCCTCCCTGGCACCCACTGACCTCTGCTTCCTTCTCTCCTCCTGGGCCTCTGCTCCCCCCACCTTCACCTCTCGGTCCATCCTGACCCTCCCCCATCCTGACGAGGCCTTCCCTCGGCCACCCTCAGAGTGCTTGGTCTATCGGCGTCTGTGTCGATGCCTGTCCCCGCCCCTCCAGAACGTGAGCCTGAGGAGAGGGACCCTCTCCATTTCTCTCTGCATCTCCACAGCCTGGCATGCAGCTGTCGATGACAGTGGAATGGAATCTCCTTGGGGTGCCCCTGGGTAGCCTCTAGGTCTCAGCCCAGCTGCAAAATGAAGGACCTCTAAGTTCCCGGGGGCCTGGCACACAGGAGGTGCTCGTTGGCTGAACAAATGGATGAACGAACCACGGGGCCTCCGTTTGCATGGCATTGGTCCGTGACAAGGGGCGCTCCAACCAGGGACCCCTCAGTGCTCTGGCCATCGACATGGGCCCGCCCCGGCCTGGCCCCCTTCCCTGTTCCCAGGACCGGGCCCCACCCGGGAACTTCAACGTGCTCCCAGCTGGCCTGTAATCTGCCAAGGCACAGGCCGGCCCTTAGACACGGGCCCACTCATGACTAAGAGCGGCTTTTCCCTTCCACGTAATCAAGTCTTGGGGTGAAACATTTTTGCCTCAATCTCTGAAAACAAAATCCAACCCAAGCTCGGGGCTGAGGGGAAGGTCAGGGCCACAGCCAATTGCCACAAGGAAGCTGGCCCTCTCTCAGGCTGCAGCCTGAGGGGAAGGGAAAGGGGAATCAGCATTTATTAAGCACCTACTGTGTGCCAGGTACTCTGCTGAGCACTTTGCAAAGATGACCTTATTTGATCCTCACAACCACCCTGGGAGGGAGGTGCTGTTATTATCCCCATTTTACAGCTGAGGAAACTGAGGTTAAGTGACTTGCCCAAGGTCACACAGCTACCAAGTGTCTGAGGCAGGATTTTACTCGAGGGACCCACTGCCAACACTATGCCACCGAGTCTGCCCTGGGGGCCTGGGGTCCCCAGAGCACGGCCCCCTCCCAGCATTCCCACTTCACTCAAAGGCACCTCAAGACCTTGCTGGAATGTGGAGACGAGGCCCTTGGGCCCCAGCTTCTCAGGAATCTGAGGGGTTTGGCTATCATCTTGGGGTGTCAGGCGTGGCTCCCACAGGGACCCGGGCATCTGCCCAGAGCTCCTGCTGGGGGGAGGGAGGAGGTCTGGACTTTCTGAGCAGATCCCAGGGTCCCCGGGCTCCCCGGCAGCAGAACTGGTGAATGGGAACTCGGCATGCCCTCCAAGGCTTCCTGGCCCCAGCTGGCCCTGAACAGGAGTCCCCTAACGCTCTCCAGCAGAGGCCCCAGGCACTCTGGGCCGCCCCAGCTGCTAGTGGCAGGGACTGGACCTGGGATTTCCTGAGCGCAATGAGGTCCCAGCCGAGCAGGCCTGCTCTGCAGTGTCCCGGAGCCCTGAGAGGTAAGGTCCTTCCCTGGGGTCACATCGGCTCAGCCCCGAGTTTGAATTCCTCCCTAGTCACCTTGGGCGGGACGCTGAACCTCATCCTCACTTTTCCCAGTGCTAAGATGGGTACAACAAGAGCACCCCTTTTAACAGGGTGTGGTGAGGATCCAGTGGGTTTCTTCCTCCTTCGAGCACCACCTTCGAGCTCAGGGAGCCGAGTTCAGATCTGAGTTTAGATCTAACTGCATGCACTATTAGCCATGTGATCTTGGCCGAGTCACTTAGCCTGTCTGCCTCTGTTTCCTTATCTGTAAAATGGGGATCATCCTAGCCCCTCCCACGGTTGCTGTGAGGAAGAAAGCACCCGGCACACAGCAGGCACTTAATAAAGCCTTCCTTCCATTTCACCTCCTGAAGTTCCTTCTTCAGTAAAATGGGCAGAATGCCTGGTAACGAGTCCTCGTGAGACAACGTCTACGAGGCACTTTCCTTAGTCAGCTGAGCGCCTGCCCCCAAAGGCCTTTCCACAACAGGATTTCAGGTCTCATCAGGCCTGCCCAGATCTGACGCCTCAGAATGCCAGGCCCCAGAAAGCCTGTGCCAGCAGGGCGATGCCTCTAGACACCATCCTTCCCGTGCAGACATGGCCTGTCTGGCTCCGGCCGAGGCCCGAGGGAGGAGCAGGGTAGGGGCAAGCTCTGAGCACCCTCCGTGCTGGTCACCCAACCCGCTTCTGGTGACGTTCCTTGCAATGGAGGCTTTGCAGAGCTTAAGCAAGGCCAGCCAGGACATTTCTCAAAGGACAAGCCTGTTCCGCGGCTGGTGCCGGCTGAGGAAACAAACCACAAGGAAGGAGGGTCCTGTGGAGCCAGTGCCCATGTGTCAGGTGGGTGTGAGGGGCAGGGGGTCAGTGGGGGGCACTTAGAATCCTTCAGGGGTGAGGAGGGATGGAGGATTCTGAGAGTGAAGGAGAGAGGAGAGGGAGAGGAGAGAAGAGGAGAGGGGAAGGGGAGGGGAGGAGAACAGGACAAGTCAGGAGGACCAGGGGCCAGGCCGGACGATGGGGCGCAGGCACTCCCAAGTGCTGGCTCACCTCCTCCTAGGAGGCCGGAAAGGTCTGTGGCTGTCCCTCCACTCTCCCCCTCCCCACCAGACTGGGCTGCCCAGGCCAGGGCTGATCTTGTATCATTTGAGGATGTCACTGGTAGGCCTGCCTCTGTGGCTCCTCTGAGAAGACGGTGGCTAGGTCAGCCCCCCAAAGCCCCAACTGACTCCTGGAGCTGGGGCTGACCTCTGACCTCCTCCTGGAGGGCCTGGGCTGGCCCGGCCCTTCCAAGGGGAAGCCACCTTGTGGGAGGTCCAGGAAAGGTGTTGGGGGGAGGGGGGGGACAAAAAGTCCAGGGCAGAGAAAAGCTGTTCGTGATGGATGGCTAGCAGAGTCTCAGGAGGGGGCAGTGACATTAAACCTGAGACACCCAGGAGAGACAGGGCGACAAGGGGCCAGTGAGGGAAGAGGCCGGGGCTGCGAGATGAGGGGGGAATGGGAGTCTATTTAGAGAAGTCCAAGAAAGCCAGCAGACCAGAAGCCCCGGGGCCCCGAGGAAGGAGGCATTCTAAATTCAACCTCCTGGCGTGGACGCTTTCTCCAGAGTGCCGGTATATTCCTGGAGGCAGGGCTGCCTAGAGCTCTGAGGAGTTCAGTGACTTGCTTGGGGTCACACATGCAGTAGATGTCACAAGAAGGTTTCGAACCCAGACCTTCCTCACTCTGAGGCCAGCTTTGTCCACCACTGTCCCACACATTCTTGCACCGACAGTCCCACGCATCACACAGCCTGTCTGCAGCTCTGCACGCGGGCCTCTCATCTCTTGCCTCCACACATTTGCTCTCACAGTCTCCCGTGCCTGGGATGCCCTTCCTCTTTTCTTCTGCCTCCTGGTTTCCTTCCAGATTCTGCTCAGAGGTGCCCCCTTCCCCCCAATTCTCCAGGAGGACTTTCCTGGCCCCCTGGCGCTGGGATCGTTGCCCTCATCAGACTGAGCTCTGCCTCTTTTGTATCCCCGGGGCCTCGTACAGTGTCTGGCACCCCAAGCACTACTGAAGGCCAGCTCAGGACCGGAGCGTCAGGACAAATATAAAACTCTCTCTCAATACACAAATGCCACGTACACTTGGGTTCTAATCCTGCCTCACATCCTTACTAGCTGAGTGACTCTGGGCAAGTCAACTTAACTTTTCCATGCCTTCGTCTTCCCATCTGTAAAATGGGCAGGGCTGGACTCCCTGGTCTCTAAGGCCCCGCCCAGATCTCAATCTATGGTCCTGTGATGATCGTTAATATCTGCCCTGGCCTGCAGCCCCCCTTGCCTCTCTAGGGCTGACCACTGTCCTGGAAAGTGAAGCCCAGGTTTGACACTCCCCTCTGACACTAGCCTGAAGTCCAAGGTGACCCTGGACAAGTCACTTAACACCTGTCAGCCTCTATTTCCTTATCTGTAAAATGGGAAATCCAGTAGTGCCTGCCTCACAAAGTCATCGGGAAGCCCAAGTGAGATAAGAGGCCTGAAAGCTTGGCAGAGCCTCAAACTTCGGAGAGACGGAGGGGCCAAGTGAAGGCCGTGTCCCAGGCTTCCCCACCAGGGAGCGGGCCCCAAGCCAGCGAGTGCCACCCAAACATTCCTGAATGCTCCCAAGCTGGCTCAGCTCCCCCCGTGCCTGCCAGGTCCAGGGTCAGTGTTATGAGAAGCTTGAGGCTGGGGCCCATCCCGCTGCAGGAGGGCACCTGTGGGCAGAAAGGCCTGCCTCGGGTGACGCTCACGTCCGCTTCCCCCTCGGCCCTGGCACATCTCTCCTGCCTCCCTTATTGGGAGTTCCACAAGGCTAACCCACCTGCCACGACAGCCCTTCAAACATTGGGAGATGGTCTGCGGAGGTCCCTCTGGTGGCGGTGCCTCTTTTCCAGGCTGAGTTATCTCTCCTGGGGATCCCAGACCCCGCAGGGTACTAGCAAGGCTGCTCTCCAGGGGGAGCCAGGCCATCAGGGCCATGTGGAGGGCAGGAGCAAGTCGCGGCCAGGCCAGGCCCGTCCAGCGGGGCTTGGGCTTCTCTTGGCCTGGGCCCTCAGTTCTTCTTTGGGCAAGCCACAGAAACCAACTGACTCTGGTGTCGGAGCATCTGCACCAAACCTCACTTTGAATGTTGCTTGAGCGACCTTGGGTGAGTCACTGAACTCCATCCATAAAGGAGAAACGGAGGGAGCCTGGCTTCTGCTGGCCCTTGCAGCCATAGACCTAGGAACGGAAATCTGGCTTTGAGTCTTGGGAATGCCCTCGGCTTCAGGGCCACTGAAGTCCATCCACACGCTGGCTTCCTGCAGGTCTTATCAGGGGCTGCCCCGATTCACCAGAATGTCCCAGGGGAGGCGTCTGGGCCCGTTATCAGCGACTGGAGATGCTGGAGCCAGGAAGTCCTGCTAGGTCATTTCTGGTGTTACTACAATGGGTGGTTATTTATTAGTTGTCTCCTCTGCCCTCTGTAGATCCTGGGTCAGCCAGCTTGGGAAGCGAAAGAAAGGAAGAGTGGAGCGGATGGGCCCAGGCCCTTTGGGTCCTCCAAAGGATGGGGGGGGGGTCCAGTTTCCTCAGTGATTCACTCCTAGGCTCCAGGCCTGGGCTCATCCATGCTGGTTCATAGAATAGACTCTTGGAAAAAGACCTTTGAGGTCACCCAGGCCACCCCAGCAAGTTGCAGGTGGGGAAACTGAGGTTCAGAAGGGAGGCCCCTGTCTAGCCAGTGGTGGAGCAGGCCCCTACTCTGCCCCTAAACCAGCTTTCTTTGCTGGCCTTTCTGAGGTGGTGCCCACCTGGGCCAAGGTGGGCCTGCCTGTCTGCCCAGCCCGGCAGCTGGGTATTCAGGCCCACCTGGAAGACCCAGGACCTCGGCTCTAACCCCTGAGGAGGAATGAGCCTTTCCTGCAATCCAAGCAAAGCCCCCAGTTCACAGAAGCCCTTTGTCCCATGCGGCTGGTCCCCCACCAAGGCCCAATGTTATAATTTAGTGACAATTCCAGAGGAAAACTGAAGGAGCAGAGATTCAGAGCCTGAAGAGGCCTCAGAATCCCAAGATGACACCCCCTTGTTTTACAGATGGGGTACAGGGGCTGGGACTTGCTCACAGTCACACTGCTTGGAAGCCTCAGGTAGGATTTGAGGCCAGCGCTCTCCTCACAGCCCCCTTGCTGCCTTTCAAACCCTTTTCTGGAACTTCTAGCCCTGGGAATATTCCTCTCCCTGCACCGGAGCTATTTCTCTGAGGGCCTCAGTTTTCTCTTGTGTGATTCCCTAGGGGGCATCCCCTCTGGCCATTCCATGGCTCCTGCCCACTAGCGACCTCCCAGGAAGCAGACAGGCGGGCCCAGCGCTGGTCAGGCCCAAAGGCTTAAAGGGGAGCACCAGTCACTGCTCAGAAATGCAAACCTTTCCTCCTGGTACCACGCCAGCCTCAAGTCCTAAAACGTCCCTGTTATCTAGTCACTCCTCTCCTCATAAACACTCAAGCTCCCAGCGGCCCCCGGATGGAGCCTAACTGGATTGGCTGGGCAAGCTCGCTCCCTGCTCTCCTTCTCTCGCCACGTGTTGCACCCAGGCCTGTTGTCTACCCACATCTCAGCGACGCGAGCCCCCAACCCGGCCCGGCCTTTCTCCCATGCAGAGCGCTAAGGCCCCCATCCTACCTCCTTCAGCTCCTGGGCCACAGAATTCAGCCTCTCGTTCTCTGACTGTGTGTTGGTCAGGACGTTGCGCAGCTGCTTCAGCTCCGTCTGCAGCTCTAGGACCTTGCGCACGTAGTACTCCTCCTTGGTGGCCGACTCCTGGATGAGGGTCTCTTCACGGCTCTCACCGTCCGCAGCCACCTTCTTGTGGTTGGTGTGAGCCTGCCCAAAGGCCTGCAGAGACAGAGGAGATCAGCCCTGAGCAGACGGGAAGACAGGGCCCCGACCCCCTGGGCGGCTGTGGCCCTGCACCCCTCCTCCCAGGTCCCGGCCCTTGTCCCCACGGTGGCTCTCCAGCTGCCCTCACGTGGAAAGCTGGTGAATATGTTAGAATATATACAATATGCATAACTATATATGTATATATATAATTAGAATGTATACAATATATAGAATAGATACAACAGTAAAGCTTAGGGATGGTGGGGAGAGATCAGGTGTTAGGGAAACCAAATGTTTTGAGAAGTGATATTCCAGGCCAAGAAGCAGCCTGTCCAAAGGCTGAGAGGGGAGATGGGATGTCCCAGAAGCCGGTCTGGCTGGACTCTGGAGGGCCGGGAGACAAGGTCAGGGAGGGAGGGGGGAGGTAGGCCTTCCAATGCCCAGCAGAGGGAGCTACGGAGTCTGTGACAAGGTCAAATCTGAGCTTTAAGAATATCACTGTGGCAGTGACAATAGAATGGACTGAGAGGAGAAGAGACCAGGGGCCCCACCCTCCCCAAGAGCCCTCTCCAGTAACGGAAAAGCAGGTAAGCAGAACCACGGGCTGCGGGACCACCTGGGACAACGTCCTGCACCCGGAGCTCCCTGCTTCTCTACTGAAGGGGAAGCAGTGGGTTCTTCCCCCTTCTCCGAGGCCAAGGCTGGTCATTACAATCCTGAGCTCCACTTCCTTTTCCCAGCCTAGCCTCCTCATCCTCCCCACCCTTCTCCTTGCACGTCTTGTGACCACCCTGCACCCGGTCAGTATCTTGACCCAGGAATGGGGCTGGGCGCCTCTGGGGCTCAATTCCAGCTCTCCCAGTGAGCACCCTTCAGGAAAGGGGCCTCACCCCAGCCTGGGGAGGGGGAGCCAAAGGGTGCTCAGCCCCGGGATTGAGGAAGGCTGTTTATTCAGTCTGCAGCCGCACAGGAGACAAGCTCACAGGATTAAGGCCTGAAGAGGAAATCATTTTGAACAAAGGTCTTGACCCACAAAGGGGTCAAGTTGAGGCCATTTGTTTCTAAAGGGAGAAATAAGAAATCTGCATTGTGTTTACTTTTTTAAAAAATGAATAGGAAAAGACGATCTAATGAATACAACAGGTAATTGTTTTTAAACGGGCCTCATTTCTGCATCATTTTAAGGGAAGAGCTTTGGAAGGAAGAACAGAGCATGCAGTGAGGTGGAAAGAAAGGGGAAGAGGGAGAGAGATGGGGCCGCACAGCAGACAAGGGACGGTGAAGATGCTGCAGGAAGATGCAGTAATGGGTCACAAAGGCTGCACAGGCAGATGGGAGTGTCCAAGAGAACGGTTCTGGCAGGAACCTGTGGCAGAAAGCAGACTGTAGGGAAACCTGCAGCCTGGTCCACGGAAGGGACCATCAGTGCTATTGCAGACTAATCTGTGTTTTCTTTTCTGCGTCCACATCTTCAGCCGTCAAGGGTTCAGCTTTAATAAACGCTGTTGAACTGAATGGTACCCAGAATCCTCAGGCAGAACTCCTGGGCAGACCACAAATCGCTTCCCCCTAAAACAGGGGTGAGGCGGCAAGCAGATTGAAAACCTGCATGATTCAGCTGCAGAGGACTCAGGCCACTTTCTCATTCCCCAGAGCAGGGGCTCTGGCCTGTTTATTATCTACTATATGATATGACAGATGGATGACTATTTGAACAGAACTGGTTTTCTTGGTAATCTTGTGTATTTTATTCTGTGCATCTCCAAACATTAATTGGAGAAGGGTCCATGGGCTTCTCCAGACTGCTGCCAGAGGGGGCCCTGCCACAAAAAAAGCAAAGACCCCCCTGCCCCTCATGTTCCCTTTCTGTGTATTTGCACTAACCTTGGGTGGGCTGAAGCTCTTCCCTCCTCCTTCACTAACCATTGCCCCCCAAGTTTAGAAAGAATTAAGTAAGCAGAATTTGATGTGGGCACTCTTCAGGACCATTTACGTGCCTTTCTGAAGCTGTCTTCTACCCCTGTAGTCCAGGCCCTTATCCATGTTCTATCCCCATGGAACCTTGGTACAATTTCAGGGCAGGAAGGACCGCAGCAACCATCACTCTGGCCCAATCATCACCTAACAATGAAATGCCCTCCACGACATCTGTCATCGTCGCCATCGCCATCGCCATCGTGTCCCACCTACTGCATGCCAGGCACTGTGCTGAGGGCTTTCTAAGCATTATCTCATTTACTCTTCACCAACTGTAGGAGTAGGCGCTATTATTATCGCTTCCGTTTTACAGGTGAGGAAACTGAGGCAAACAGAGGCTTGGTGACTGGCTCACAGTCACACTAGCTAGTGTCTGAGATCAGATCTGAACTCAGATATTCCTGACTAGGGGCCCAATCCTCTGTCCACTATGCCAGTGGGCATCTTGGAAGGCTCCAATTGGATGACCAACCCTAAATCTGCCTCTCTCTCTATCCGTGGGCCCCCCTCCCCATGCTCCTGGGCTTGCCCTCTGGGGCCAAGAAGAACAACGCCCTCCCCCAGAAGGCAGCCCTTCAAAGGCTTGATGAGAACCAGCCCATCCCCCCATGGGGTGGCCTCCAGTCCAGTCACTAGGGCCAGAGAAGGACCTCATTTCAATACAGGGATCTGGGCCAGACAAAGGGTGAGGCTACTTGCTTCTTAAGGGAGAAGCAAGGAAAACCCTACGCACACCTACAGTGGTCAGTGGCCTTCCTACAATGCCGAATCCAGAACTGACCACGATGACAATGGCTTGTAAGAGCTAACATTTTTGTGGTACTTTAAGGCTTGCTGCTAGGGGGCACCATAGTGCACAGAATGCTGGGCCTGGAGTCAGGAAGACTCAGCTTACATCAGTTTACCAGCTGTGTGCCCCTGGGCGGGTTACTTTACCCTGTTTGCCTCAGTTTCCTCATCTATAAAATGAGCTGCAGAAGGAAACATAAACCACTCTAGTGTCTTTGCCAAGAAAATCCCAAATGGGGTCACAAAGAATCAGACATGACTGAAAGATAAACAATAACAAGTTTCCACAGTATGTTACAAATAGTATCTCGTCTTATCCTCACAACCACCTTGAGAAGTAGGTATTATTATTAACCCCATTTTACAGATGAAGAAACTCAGACAAAGGTTAAATGACTTGCCCAGAGTCACGCACCAAGGCTGGATTTGAACTCAGGCCTTCCTGACTGAGGGCCCAGCGCTCTATTCCCCCATTCTCCAATCTTGCAGAAGCCATCCACAACATTCCCACAGCAACATCTATCAATTCTTTTGGGACCCCGAGCTGCCCTCTCTGGTAACCGTTTTTGCTCTGCCCTTTCCTGTCACAGATGCAGATGATGGCCTTGGCACGGCTGGTACGGCCATCATCGAAGGAATCCCTAGGATCACGGGGTAGCCCAGCGGGGCCGCATCTCCGCAGGGCCCTCTGCCCCCACTCACAGGCACAGAAGCAGATCAGAGGAGCCCCCCCTTTAAAGCCCAGTAACGATGGGCTCGTTCTGCTCTTGTGCAGACGCGTACACGGCTTCCCATTTCTCTCTATGAGATTTTGTCTCATTTGTTTCAGCCCCTCCCGATATCTTTGGATCTTCAGTCTTTCCTCAGCGTTATCAGTGACCCACCGGTCACTAACAACATAAAAAATACCAGTAACCCTAATGACAACGTAAACAGTCTCCAAGCCTCTGCCGCCACGGGATCAGCTAAGCGGGCCACCGGCCATGCCGTCCAGTCACACACAACAGCACCAGACAGAACACAAGGCGAGGCCCAGAGCTACAAGAAGGCCAAACGTCCTCCCCTGGGTGGGCACCATCCACCCGAATTAACTCAAAGAGACTGTCCCACCAACCCTATCTCTCCATCTCAGCTCCAAGAACGTCACAGGAAATGATGCCAACGCCTTTGATAAAATCCAGTCTTTGGGGTTCCTGCCAATCAGGATGCAAAACCAGAGCCAGAGAGTCTTGGGGAAGGGCTAGAATGTTGATCTGGGTTTTTTCATTAGTCCTAATGAGAGGAAGGGCAGAGATGTCAGCAGCTACTTCTACCCCATCACTCCCATTTTCATTTAAGAAGCAACTGGCACATTAGGACAGACCCCAGGGGTCAAAAAAGGATGAAGGCACCAGCTTGGCCAAAGTCACCAAGTCCCAGCCCCCACTGTCATCCATCAACAGGCGTGTTCTGAGTGCTTACTTCATGCCAGGACACAGGCAAAAATAAAAGGCCCAGGTCCTAATGAGCATTCTATTGGGGAGATGACATGTACCCTATAAACAAACTACCAGACAAAAGTCACAGAGAAGGAATCAGGAAAGGCTTCCCGGAGAAGACAGCGCCAGAGCTATATCCCCTAACAGGCTGCTGGGAGGGTGGGCGTTCTAGGGATGGGGCATGGCCAGCACCAAAGCACAATCAGGAAATGGGAGCTAGGAATGACAAGAAGGCCAGAGCCCTTCAGACCTGGCCCATCAGAGGGTTGAGGCTCCATGCCCATCTCAGGCAATGGTCAGTGGTGTCTTGGGGCACAGAGCACCAGGGTCACGTTCTGCCAACCCTCAGAAAGAAGGGCCACTTCTGGGCCACATGTCTGATTCCATTTCTGGCCTTGGAGCCAGCAGGTATCTGATTTCTAATCCAACTGGTTTCCAGTCAATCCAATCAGCATTTTTCAAGCCCTGAGGAGAATGCGAGGATAGGGACTGGTTCATCTTTTGTCTGAGTGTCCTTTAATAAATGTACTGATTGATTGATTGGCTTACAGGATGTAGACAAGTGAGTCCAGGTCCTCCCCTCCAGGAGTTTATGATCTCCTTGGGAGGGAAGTGAGGTGAGGACAATTCAGTACAATCAAGGAACTGAATCTCCTGGCTCTGCCCAAAGCTTGGGGGTCACATCGCTAAGTCTCCTGGTGCTGGGCCCATCGGACCTGGGAGCTCCTGTGGTCATTTGCTAACCCAGTGAGGCTTCATTTCCAAAGGCACTTTCCACCAAATCAATGGCATGAGGCCCTGAAAACTGGACCTTTTCCCAACATGGGTTACAGGACGTTCCTTAACACTAGCCAGACAGGCTTCCCACCAGACTGTGTGGTGTCCGGGGTTGACTCTGCTGCTCAGAGCCAAGGCCAACTTGGACGGTTCAAACATGTGAGAGGCTCCCGTAGGCCAGGGGCCGAGGCCCAAGGATCTTCATCCAAGACTCCTGCTGCCTGGAGCCGATGGGGCCGACGCACCCACAGCCAGCCCAGGACGACCCCAGGAGGGGCGTTGCTGAAGCGGGCAGCTTTCCTGCAGCTCTCTGTGACACAAGGTGGGACCAGAGCCTGTGATCTTTCTGCCTTACTGTGAAGCCGGAGAGGCAGGGCACATGACCAGGCATTCCAGGGGCCTGAGACCAGAGGACCCCAGGATTCAGAGCTAGCAGGGGCCAAGCCCCTCATTTTATAAATACAGAAGGGTCTGCCCAAGATCATGTAGGATCCAAACATGGGCCTTAACACTGCACCCTTCCCTAAAAAGGTAGGGGACAAGAAAAAAAAAACAAACAAACCCCAAACTGTCAAGCCAGAGTTTTCTGGTGGTTTGGCTTCCAGACACAAGGCGAGTTGACCCAACTCGGTGATGCTCAGCATCCGATGCTGCTCCTGGGCTGTGGGTCCGGGCTCCCCCAGCCAATGGCAGTAAATACTCCCAGATGTGTTTGATTGGGTTGGGGTGGAGGGGTGGGGAGAGGGTGGGCCAGTACCTCAAGGGAATGGAGGAAGCTGGCTGGCTGCCCTCCTAATTAATAACCAGCTGCAGGCCAGTCAGCTCTTTTGGGAACACGCAGTCAGCACCAGCCCCTCCCTAGGGAAGAGCCTGGGGAAAGCGTCAGCCTGTCCTGAACACACCTCTGAGGGTGCAAGACCAGAATTGTCCCCATGGGCCTCCCACCTCTCACAGTAATGCTGTGACATCAAAAACATGCTGGGTCCTGGGGGGTGGGAAAACCACCGAGTCCATTCAGCGTGATCTCCCAAGTACAGCTTCCTCTTCATTCACTCGGCAAACATTTACTGAGGGTTTACTGTGCAGAAGTCACTGTGTTAGACATGGGAGGGATGTGAAGATGCCCAAGCCAGGTCCTCATCCTCAGAAATCAACTGGGGAAGAAGAGGATGGTTGGAAACCTGACAGGACAAGGGTCTGTCCCTCAAGGCCTCGGGAGAGCTCAAAGGGGCCTCAGGCTTCTCAGGCACCGAGTCACAGGAACCTCCAGCATCATAAAAGCGACCTTGGAGGTCAATCAAGCCCCAATCTCCTTGTTTTGGAGAGGAATGAGCTGAGGCCCAGAAAGGTTAAGGGTCACACAGAAAGGTGCGGGCCAGGATCCTAACCATCACCCACTGACTCCAAAGCCTGCTAGCTCTCTTTCTGTTGTATCCTTCTACCCCCATTAGGAGGCAGCTGGGTGGCTCAGTGGATAGAAAACTGGGCCTGGAGTCAGGAAGACCCCAGTTCAAAGCTGTGTGATCTTAGGCAAGTCACTTAACCCCTATTTGCCTTGATCCAAGGAAATGGCAAACTATTCCGTATCCTTGCCAAGAAAACCGCATGGACAGTATTGGCGTGCTACGGTCCGGGGGTCACGAAGAGTCAGATGTGACTGAACCACCTCTCTGTTGGCAAGAGTCCACGTGCCCCAGTTTGGGGTTCAGCACTGCTCACGGTAAAGGTCACACTGTGTCCGAAAGGCCAAGAGCGGCCCTGGAGAAGAGGAGGAAAGCCCCCTCCCTCTCTCTTACAGCCGGACCAGTGTGGGGGAAGGGTGGAAGGGCAAGGCCCACCTTCCAGCACCACGGGCCCCTCTCTGGAGCTCCCGGACACCCAAGGGCAGACATGACCTCAGAGTCTACTCGCCCCTGGATCACCTCCGCTGAAAGAGTTGGCCGCAGGTCAGCTCTGGGTGCTGACACACTGTTCCCAAAGCTGCCCCGTCCCCTGCCCTGCTCTGGGGGCCTGCCTTTCTGCCCCCTCTGAAGCAGGCTTCAAGCTTTGCTCCCCTTTGAAGCCTCCAAGGCTTCTGCTACAGAAGGTTTAAAAGGGCCTCACCTCGGGGCGCTGAAAAGAGGGCTCCATCCTTGGGACCAGGGGCAGCTCCAGCGGGGGGGGGGGGGGTGTGTGTGAAGGGATTTGTCCTTTCTTTTCTTCCAAGAATAAAAAAGAGCATGATAATTCCCCCAAGGCAGTAATGGAGGAAGGCAGGAATTAATGTGGAGGCATAGAACCTACTAAGTTACTGGACCATTCTGCAAAGTCTTTGAGGGCAGAGCCCATAGCAGGTGCTTAATCAATGCAGAAGGATGGGCTGATGCAGCCTACAGCCTCCCTCAAAGCACAGTACATGAAGGATGCTGGGAAGGAGCAGCCTTTGCCAGGAGACCCCAGTTTAGATCTCAGCTCGGTTCCTTGCTACGGGGGTGACTGTTTGGCAGGCCTGCCCCTTGGGCTCTCTGGGCCTCGGTGTCCTGTGAGGGCTCTTCCGGCTCTTTATCTTTGATCCCATGTAGTGGCTGATTGGCTTTGGGCTGGAGGGACTGGGAGAAGCAGCAGAGTCAAATCAATTCAGCCCTTACTGAGCACCCGCTGCATGTAGGTGCTGGGGTAGGTGCTGGGAGAGGGCCCCTGCTGGCAGGGAATGGGAGACATAGGCAGTAACCAAGATGCCAAATCCAACATGGAAGGGGAGCTGGCTTTGGAATCCTAAACCCTGCCGCTCCCCGTGCACCGGGGCACCTTGGCAGGTCACTTTGCTTCTGAGCCTCAGTTTCCTCATCTGTAAAATACACTGGTTGCACTAGATGACCTCAGAGGGGACAGTGAAATCATACGGAGGAAAGCCCTGGACCCTGAGGACAGGGACCCCTGGGGAGCACAGGCAATGCTAAGATAAGGCTGCAAAGGTTAGGATGGCACCAGACTGCTGGCCGCCTCAGATGCCAGGAGTGAACCTGCTTCACGAGGCGATGGGGAGCCCTGGATGACTTCTGAGGAATGACGTGACCAGCTCCACTCAGGGCCCCACAACGTGGGCCTCAGGAGGACAGCAGGGCCAGACACAGGATTCAGTCAAAGGGTCTTTAACTGAGGAATTCTTTTCAAAAAAGAAACTGATTTCAGCCATCAAAGCTGCCCCTCCCTGATGAGTCTGGATTCCAAAGTCCTGCCTGGCTCTTTGTAATCCTCTAATTACCCTCCCCAGACAGCCACACATCAGAGAAAAGCAGGCTTGGAGATGTGTTCACTTCGCACACCCTCATTAAAGGAGGGGAGTCATTCTTTTCCCCTCCCACCAGGGCTTTTAAAGATTTCACTCGCTGGGGAAAGCAGGAAGCAGGAAGACATTATGCTGACACACTGTGAAAGGCCCTAAAATGGCGGCCAAGTCCTCTTCCCCCCCTCCCCCCCCATGGAAGCTGCTTTGTTCTTCCCTGATTCCTACAGACCACGTCATTCTTGTGGGTCTGGGCAGCCACAGTCAGACGCACTCAACTCGACCCTATTATAATAGAGTGGCGTCATTTTGGTTCTCTTCCCAAGGCCGACAACCATAGGCCACGTCTCCACACGTACTCTTTCTCGTAGCTGTCTCCTCTTCCGAGGGACCACCATCTTAGTTCAGAATCCTGCAATAGCCTCTCGAGTGCCTCCGGTCTCTCCCCTCTCCAATCCATCTGTGACTCAGCCAGCCAGCATTTCTTAAGCACCTGAGATGTCCCTGGCACTGTGCTAAGCACACTCCTGACTATGTAACTCCCCTGCTCAGGAAGGGTCAATGGCTCCCACTGACCTTTCCAGCCTTTCTTCACATTACCTGCTTTTAAGACAATGAAGAAAGCAGTGATATGTGGTAAATGGAGTGCTGGGTTTGAGCTAGGAAGGTCTGGGCTCAAATTCCATCCCTAACACTATGTATGTCGCTTTCCTTCTCTGTGCCTCAGTTTTTCCAACTACAAAATGAAGGCATTGGGCTAGATGACCTCACGTGTCCTAAATTTAACAGCTGTTTGCCACCGGAACCAGGATCACAGAGCCACATACATGGGAAGGGCAGGGTGGCTGGCCACACCAGTGGTCTCTGCACAAGGTCCCCACGTTTATGCCAAATCAGCCTCCATCTCCTGTCTCCATTTGCAGGTGCATGCTGGGAAATGGAATGATTGAGGTAAAAATGAAAGGCATCTAACATGGAACAATGAAGGCTTGAAAGATAGAGGCATGGAAGTCTCCAGAGCAGTGCCTGCAGCTGGATGCGGGGGCAGGTAGGGATGGCACTGCTGTGGGTTTGTGGCTAAGAGACTTCACCCCTTGTCTTGTCATCGGAAAATGGCAACTACAGAGTTATAAGGTCCAAAGGAGACGGCTCAGATAAGGGGCTTTTCCAGTTTCACCCAAATCCCAGGGGTGGCAGGGATTCAGAGGGCCAGGGGAAGCAGGGCAGGAAGGAGGGTCCTGTCGGGACAGCATCCCAGCACAACGCTCCTGGGATGGAAGAGAAACAGGCGAGCCACCCCCCGGCCCCAAGGGGCCACTCTCCACGCCATCCAGCGCTCCTCCGCTGCCTCTACGCAAGCGTCAGAGCGGTCGCCCAAAGGAGGCTGTGACAACGGAAGACCATGGGGGAGGGGCCATGACAACAAAATGTTCCTGCTGATAACTTGCCCGTTGCCATGACAACCCTCAGTTCCCAGACTGTTGCCAGGAGGACTGACTGCCTGTGCCCCAGCTGCTTTTTGCTGAAGGTGGGATAATTTCTCAGCATTTTTTTTTTGGAGGGAAATCTAGAACCACGAAAAGGCTCTCAGGTGTAAGCCGGGGCCTCCTCAGTCGCAGGCTCAGGAGACAGTCATCAGGAGACACCAAGCCGGCTGAAGTGCACGGAAAGGGGGATGCCTCCCACAGGGCCCCAGTGACAGGTGACCACGGAGAAAGAAGGGCAAGCCTGGCCAGCTCAGCATCCCGAGAAACACATTCCCAGAACCACCCTCCCACGCCTTTTCTTTGACTTCAAAAGCCAATACGATTTCACAGACCTATACTGAGGACCTACCATGTGCCAGGCTCTATGCTGGGGGATGGGAATACAAAATACAAAACGAACAGTCTCTGTCCTCGCGGGGCTTACATGCTAACAAGGAAGAGGGTGTCAGAGAATAAACAAACACAAAACGCATACTCAGCATATTCTGCGTGTGTGTGAACATTAAGTGCCCCTCACTGGGGCAGCGTTAGAGCTGAGCTACACAGTAGGGACTCACTCCATGCTGACTGACTGTAACTGTGCATGTGCCTGGTAGGGAAGGGGAGACCTGACAGAGGGGGGACAGAAGCTTCCACACTTGTATATACCTGAGGGGAGCCGTTCCCACAGCCCCCACGAATGCCTTCCTGGCGAGATCATCGGGGCACACGCAGCTGGCACTGGGGCCTTGATGGGGGACATCCTGGGTCACACCCTGGGTCACCTAATGAAATGCACTTATTTTACCAATTAAGAAACTTGGGCCCAGAAGTGAGTGGACTTGCCTAAGGTCACTTGGCTAGTAAGCTGCACGCTGAGCTCAGAATCCAGGTCCTGACCCCCCAGGAAGGTGTCACAGGCTCTCCTGAGCTCCTAGGAAGGGAAGATCTCTTTCTTCCTCCACAGATATCAAAGGCTGAACAAAGTTGCCTTGGGACCCAAGACCCACACAGAGCTGGGGGTCCAGAGTCTGGACAGGAGCTAAGCGGGTTGAGTGACTGATTGCAATCCCGTGTGGCGTGAGGCCGCCATTAGACCAGGCAGCCGCTGGGAATAGCTGGTGACGACTAGGCACGTGATTACGCCCAGACATGGACATTCCTCTTACCATATAAAAATGCTGATTTGTTTATGCTCAGCTGTTTCACTAAAGAGTTTGATCCATTTCACGCGTAACTGAGCGCCAAGGTTTGCAAGACCTTGAGAACTGAGTAAGGATGCCACATGATAACTGCTGCACGTTACGCCTGGAACAACACAGAGGCCCAGGAGATGAGGGCCGCAAACCCGACCCGCGAGGCCTCGGCAGACGCTGAGGACGGAGGCACAATTGCTTGTCCGCAAACGTCTTCCGTTACGAACAGCTGAGCACAAAGCAAACCCAGCAACAGATGTCCACGGACAGACGCCAAGTAAAGATGAGTATTTTAATGGGGAGACAGTGAAGGTGGGGGCAGGGCAGAGGGAGGGCAGCCCCGGCCACACTATCATCTGTGAGTCTCGGAACAGCCCTGGAAGCCAGTCATGTAAGTGATGGCTTTTCCCATTTTATAAACAAGTAAACAGACTGTGAGGCTCGTGGACATATCTGCGGTGTCACAGGTAGTAAGTGGCCTGGCTTGGATTTGAACCCTGGTCTTGAGCCCGTGCAGGCACAGAGGGGTGGGGCTGGGGGGGGCACTGTGGGCACAGTCCACGGGGACAGTCTGGCTGGGCTGTGGGGGGCTGACCTCGAGAAGGAACAGCTGCTTCCGCAGAGGAAGCCGGCACTACGTACAAAGTTCAGAGACTCACAGGGAGACATGACCAGAACTCACCGGTCCCAGCCCCATGTTATCCGGCTGCCTTCAAGCTTCTCTATGCACCACCAAGCATGAAGGAATCAGGGGAAGCATGTGGCACACCAAGGGGGCGGGTGAGCAGAGAGCCCAGCCGGGCAGAGGAAGAAAGGGGGGGATGCAGCCCCATCACCGTTTTCTCCAGGCACCAGGCAAATGACATGAAGACTAAAGTCAACAGAGGATGTTGGCGCTGGAGGACGCGGACTCACATCCTGGCTTCGACCTTAGGCAAGACACTCCCTGTCTGGTCCTCAGTTTCCTCATCCGTCGAATGAGTGGGGCAGGGCCAGATGGCTTCTGAGGGCCCTTTTGTTCCTGAATTTGTGATCCCTCAGAGACACCAAGCCCAACCCCCTCGTTTTATAGATGAAGGAGCAAGGTCCAGAGAGGGTCTGTCCAAGGTCACACTGGTAGGAAGTGGCAGCCTAGACTACAGATTCTGAGGAGGCTCTTTTCTATACTGCCACCCCTTGAATAAAGCCATTGGCATCCCCATGGCAAGTTACCCACCAGAGCTAGAGGGTGGCCTCCAATGACCATGGGCCAGAAAGCAGATGGGTCGCCACTGTACCGGTGGTGGCCAATGAGACCCCAGGTGATCGTCCACTAGCTGGGTTCTTTGTCACTCCCGATTCTCCCTCATGCCAGCGGCCTGGCTACAGAACTCACAAACATCAATCCACACAGGGGCTGGGACTGGGGCAAATTCTGTGACCCAAAAGTAATCCATATCCACAGCTGCTCATAGCCATGGGCCAGGATGCGAAGTGGAGCAGGAAGGCAGCCCCAAGCAGACACAAAGCAGAAGCCAACGGCCCCTCTCGGGAAAGGGGCCAAAGCCAGAGCCCTGTAAGGCTAGCTCTTACATCTGATGTGCAAAAGGAACTTGGGGGCTTGTTTTAAAAGCCTGACAAGCATTTTCCAGAACCCATGGGCCAGAGCCTGGTGCTCTGAAAACAGCATTTATCTGGCATTCAAAGGCAGACTCAATCCTAAGAGAGAGCCCTCTGCCCACTACCACCTTGAAAATCAAATTCAGTTCCCATCAATGGCGTGAGCCCGCCAAGGCTGAAGGGAGGAGGGACGGACAGCTTGCTACTCTCCAATCAGACGAACCAGGGTCATTAAGTGAGCAGTTGACTTCACTGTTTGAAAAGGAAAAAGGACTGTGGGTAGTCTTTTCAGGACATGTGTGCCTTCTCTCTGTCTCTCCCTGTCTCTCTCCATCTGTCTGTCTCTCTCCCTAGTGTGATCATTTTCCACAACAGGACGTTTCAGAAAGCTCCCGGGTCCACACCGCCTCTGCATGGCCTCCCAGATACCCTCACCTCATGAGCAGCTGGAGCACAGGCCTTCCTGTTCTGAGGCCAACCACGCCTTGGGTCAATCGCCAGCAGGAAGGGGAGTTTGCCTTTGGAACTTCTGACTTGCACACTTGGTGAAGGAACAGCGACTTGGAGATGGGAAGGACTCGGCTTCCAATCCTGCCTTGCACACTGAGACCGCTGGGTGACCCCATGCCCTCGGAGGGCTTAAACCAAGACAAGAAATCTGTCACTGCTTGAAAAAGAGAATCCCAACCAAAGTTGGAGAATGCTGATGTTCCACATCTGGGAAAGCTGTCGCAATCACGTCCTCATGATGGCCGAGTCATTGCGTGGCTGTGGCTCCACTGTTCCAGCCAGATTCTCGGGGGCCTTGCTCACACTAGGGGCCAGCTTCTCTTGCCTGCTCGCCTGGACTCTCACTGGGTGACTCCAGGCCTCAGCATCCCCTCTCTCCCCCCACACCACAGCTGTCTCTCCAGCAGTGCCCCTCATCCTCCGGGCCAGCTGTTCCACTGAGCCTCCCGGCAGAGGAAGAAGCAGTGAGAAAAAGAGGTCAAGCAAAGCCTAGCGGCCCCTGGGAAAGTGGCCTGCCTATGTCCTCCCACAGGCCTCGCTGCCGAGCCCCTGCTGTGGGCTGCGTGGGGCCCAGCTCCCAACTCGTTCTTCCCCCCCTTTTCCCTTAAGCCAGGACATCCCCCTCTGGTTTTTGTCTCTAGCCCTGAGGCACCCACAGTGAGGTGTCCGCAGTGACCCACAACCGAAGTGGGAGGAGAGGGAGCTTCTGTGATGCGCCACCCAGGTGGGAATCTCTCCTCGACTTCCCTGGCGAGCAGCCATCCACCTGAAGCATTGCATGACAGTCACTTCACCGGGCAGCCCGTCTTAATTTCAGAAAGCCCGAGGGTTCCCTAGGCTCAGTGATCAGAGGGTACACTCAGTGGACCCAGGCGGCCGGTGCGTGGCCAGGAAGAACTGGCGCATTGGCTGCAAAAGTGGCTGCCTCTCTGAAGACTTTCAGAGTCCTCAAGGGGCCTGGTCAGCCCTAACCTTCCCAAGCCGTCACACTGGGCTGGCTCCTAACAGAATGAAGTAAGGGATCGCTGGATCTCCCCAATGGCTGACACCTCCAGTACTCTCCTATAGTGCTCTTGGGGGCTCCCCTCAGACAGGGCCTTCTCCCCTACTCTGCACATAACAAACCCCTGACCTGCCCTGGATTGGGGTGATCCCATCACCTCAAGGCCCTGGGCTCTGCACTTCCAAAGTGACCTTGGTTAACCGAATCAAAGTACATCAGGTAACAAGGGAGATGCGCTAAACGGCGCTCATACAGATTGCCTTAAGGTTTAGAAAGGACTTATAGGTTATCTCATCTGAGACATACCACAGTCCTGTCAGGGAGGTGCTAGGATTATCCCTGTTTTACAGATGAAGAAACTGAGACTCAATGAGAGAGAGGACTTGCCCAAGGCCACACAGCTGCTAAATCCTGGAGTCCAGACCTTCCCCAACGACTCCACAGCTCATGGTTCTCTCCATTTCACTGCCTGCTAAATCCTCACCCGGAGGATCAGATACTTGGAGCCAAGGAAAGCTCGAGGCCAGCTTGTCCAAGCTCTTCATGTTGAAGATGAGGTGGGCTGGGCCAGGCTGAGCCCTTCCCTCCCGGGGCGGAGAGGCCTTCTGGAGACAATGCCCCCACTCTGGCTGTGTAACCACCAGGGGCTCACGTCGGATGGACGAGGACAGCGGGTGAGGCTGCCATAGTTGGGCATGGGCAATGCTTCCAAACGTCACCTTGTGGGCAGACACAGATTCCCCCAGTTCTCCCCCCTCGGCCCCACGGGGGCTCCTCCTATCTTCCAAAGCCGCCGGGTCAGTCAGACTGCATTCCAGGGAGGGATTTCCCACAGGGGTCTCTAGTCCCACTGCAAGACAGAGGCAGCGTTTCAAAGCTCGAGCCAGCCAGCCACTCTAATCTCAGCCAAACCCAAGCGCTTAGCTCGGGGTGCCCAGAACAGCCACCAGTCCTCTTTCTGTTACATCTCCCTTCTTCCTCCCCACACCATCCCAGTACCCCCAAAGGAGCAGAGTCCCCTCTGCCCCTCACCCAGCATCCATGCTCCCAGGGTGGCAACATCACATACCGCGGACAGCTGCTCCAGCTGGCCACATAGCCCAGAAGCCAGCCTGATCCAACAATGTTTCCTCTGCCAGCCAGCTGGCAGCTTCCCCTCTGCCCCTGGGAAAGGGGGCAGCTCACCCATAGATCAGAGACAAACAACTGTAAAGGTCCCTGGAATCACCTGGCACACAGCAGGCGCTTAATAAATGCTGGCTAATTGACTGATCCAGTGTGTCCCCCTGAAGCCAGGGCTCCAAGAAGAGAGACTCAGCCAAAGCACACACTGAACTGTCATGGAGAGGGTAGCCCATGTCGGGGCCCAAAACTCTGCAGAGATGCTGCAGAGGAGCCACTGAGACTTTGGCCAGAAGACTGGTGCAGGGGCAGCTAGGTGGCGCAGTGCATAGAGTACCTGCCTTGAAGGCAGGAGGACCTGAGTTCAAATCTAGCCTTAGACCAAACACTTGACACTTACTAGCTGTGTGACCCTAGGCAAGTCACTTAACCCTAATTGCCTAAAAATTAAAAAAAAAAAAAGAAAATCCATCAGAAGACTGGCGCTAAGGAGGGGAGAAACGTGTGGCAACAATCATGGAGCGAGTCCAAGGGAGAATTATCCAGGATTACGGAAACCTGGATGTGCATGCGGGGGCCTGGGAAGGAGCCAGTGATGAGGGAGAGACTGAAGATGCACGCAAGGGTAGGAACGAAGGAAGGAGGGGAAAGGAGCAGCGAGGAGGCAGGAGGGGCTGGGATGAGAGCCCAGACAGAGGGAGGGAGCCTAGGGCAGTGGCTCATCAGCCATGACCAAGGCCTTGGGGCTTGGAGGGAGGCCTAAGGGAAACAACAAGAGAAGGACAAAAGCAGTGATTTCTTTTCTCCTACAGTGCTGGCTGCCCTGGCACAGGAGGGGGAAGCCATTCCACTGCCGAATGGCCACACAAGCCGGGGTGCGTGGAGATACTAACGACCAATGAGCACAATGAGGAGGAAGCATAGAAAGATCTGTACTAACGGACACCAAACGAGGACAGCAGAACCAGGCAAACCACCACACATGACGACTACAATGCAAACAGAAAAACACCGCAGCTGAACACAGGACAATGACGACGACCAAGGCTCGGAGGAAGAGCGAAGTGACTGCGCCTTCCTGCCAGAGGGGCAGAGCTGGGGGCTGTGAGTGGGCTGTGCTGCACACGTGGCCGAAGTGGCTAAACTGTCGTGGTCCCCCGCCTCCTTTAATTCTTTCATTAAAAGGCAGGGGTGGGAAGGGACAGATTGGGGAAAGAAAGCCACGCTAAACCTCTAACCAGCTAAACCTCTAACCATCGTTGGCTTCTCTGCATATTGTTCTACTGCCCTGCCCTCAACCTCCAAGAGAAGGCAAGGGCCCTGAAGACAGTGACCAGTTTTTGTCACTGCATGCTCAGTGCTTAGCACCTGCCAGGCATGCAGGAGGCACTAAGTGCTCATCATTGCAATGTTTGAACCTTGACTCCAAGTCTAATGAGGGTAAATCACTGGCCCTGCTCAACCTCAGGTTCCTTGTCCATAAAATGAGGCTGCAGCTACTTGTATTACTGTCCTCGCTGGACTGTGGTGAGGAGGTAACTTTGGAGAGCTCAGACCTCTGCAGAAAAGGAGCTACGGGCAAATCAGGGCCGAACGCGGGTCTGCATCCACCAGCCCAGCAAACAGCAAGTGGATTGCTTCTATGCTTAGAACATCACAAGCTCAGCCCCAAAGAAGAGCGCGGAGCGGCCCGAAGGCCACGTGTGGTCCTCTAGGTCCTCAAGAACGGCCCTTTGATTGAATCCAAACTTGGTTCATCACAGGCTCCCCACCCCTGAGCTAGAGAAGACCCCTCCCCAACTCCTTTGCAGAGGTGGGAACACTCTTGATGTCAGGTTTTTTCCATGGGTGGACTGGCTTTGTTGAAATTTTTTCTCCTATTTAAAAAAAAAATCCTCTGCAATAAGGAATTGTTCTCTGGGATTAGAGAGAAAGGGGAGGGACACAGGGGTAAAAACAAAAGCTATCAATTAAAAATGAATGAAAGAGAATTTGGAGCTGGGGGCCCTGGAGGCCATCTAACCCAACCTCTTCACTTTAAGGATGAGGAAAATTCGTAGAAGTGGGGGTGCTATGGCTGAGGCTACCCAGGCAGGAAGTGGTAGCTGGTATTATAGCCAGAGCCCTTCAGTGCGGCTTTCTGGATCCCACGTGGCCTCCCCAGTGACAAAGCTCTGGGAAGCACTGGGAATAAACACTGAACTTAATATATTTGGGAAGACAGAAATACGAGCTCTGACTTTTCTGTCCAACACTGCGGTGGCTTATGGCCAAAGGTGACTTCCCGACCTTTCCATGAAGCAGGATAGATCTGCTCTAGAGGCCTCTGGCTCAGGCCCTCTTTCAGCCAGCTCACGTCCATCCTCTTACCCAGCCTGGCTCCAGGTACAGGACAGGGGTGCGGTGGAGGGTGGCGGTGGGAGGTCCATGTGCTCCCATCACCCTAGTAAAGCTTACTGGCTGCAAAGGGAAAGGACCAAGGGAGGCTGCACACAGCTGGCTGGATGCTGGTGATGTAAGGGCCAACTGAGGAGGAAATCCCCCAGCCCACAGCTTCCCTTTAGAGCTGGGGGGGGGGTAAGAGCAAGCAGCAGCCTTCAGCTGGTGGGGGGAAAGAGGGGAAAGGTGGAATGCTGGGCTCCAAAGCAGGAGGGACCTGGGTTCAGATTCTGCTGGACAATTTACAAGCTGAGTGACCTTGGGCAGGGTCACTTGACCTGTGAGCTGTAACACAGGGCTGATAACGCTTCTCAGGCTAAGATAATAGGGCTGCTGTGGAGAAAGTACTTTGCAACCCTTACAGTGATCTAGAAATCCCGCTGTCGATATGATGCTGATCACGTGCGAGGGGATAGGAGAGAGCCCAGGCAGCTCACCTTTCCCCTCCCTCTTCCCCAGTCCTCACAAGTCTCCCCTCTCCTGGCCACCCTGGGGCCTCAGGGAGAAGAGGGCTGGAGCGAATATCACATTTCAAGGCTCGTGGGTGGGGGTGTGAAAGATGAGCTGGGCGAGGGTGAAGCCCCGAGGCACACCACCAGCCTGAGGGTGCGGACCATGCTGGAAGAGGGACCACCAAACAGGGGGAGATGGCAAGGAGGCATGTGGCATGGAGTTTACTGGGGGAATGCTGGCGAGCCCGACAGAAAGGGCATCAAGGGGCAGCAGGGGGACGGGCGAGAACAAGCAAGCCTACATTTCAACCCACTCTGCCATCTTCCTTATGCGATTTAAGCTCTCTGCCCTCATTTACTCAGCTGTGAACTGAGCAGATTGGACTAGATGGGTGTCCTTTCTACTCTGAATACGCAAGCCTTTCACTGGGGTTGCTCAGTGGCTCGGTTGCTTCTGACTCTTCGTGAGCCCAGGGACCATCGCGCGCCCCACCTTCCTGCCCTTCACTATCTCTCCAAGTCTGTCCAGGTTCATGTTCATTGTTTCCACCACACTCTATCCCTCTCATCCTCTGCCACCCCCCTTTCCTTCAATCTTTCCTAACGTCAGTGTCTTTTCCAATGAATCCCGTCTTCTCATTATGTGGCCAAAGGATTGAGGCTTCAGCATCAGTATTTGACCTTCTAGGGAATAAGCCTGAATTAATTTCTTCAAGTATTGACTGACCTGACCTCCTTGCCATCCAAGTCTTCTCTAGCACTGGCTCCCAGCTTTCCTTATAATCCAACTCTCACAGCCGTATATTACTACTGGAAAAACCCCAGCTTTGACTATATAGACCTTTTCCTGGCAAGGCCATGTCTCTGCTTTTCAGGATGCTGTCCAGATTTGCCAGAGCTTTCCTTCCAAGGAGCAAGTGTCTTTTCATTTCGTGGCTGCAGGCGCCATCTGCACTGCCCTTTGAGCCCAAGAACAGAAAATCTGACAACTTCCATTTCTTCTCCCTCTGTTTGCCAGGAAGTGATGGGACCAGTGGCCATGAGCTTAGGGTTTTTTTTTTTAATGTTAAGCTTCTAGCCAGCTTTACACTCTCCTCATTAACAGACTTCTTAAGTATTCTTTACTTTGTGACATGACAGCGGTATCAGCTGCGTGTCTGAGATAGTTGACATTCCTTCCAGCAATCTTAGTTCTAGAAGGCTTTGGGTTCCACCAGCCTGGCATTTGGCATGTGAGACTCAGGAGGGCCCAAATGATTCCAGCAGGCACTTAGAAGTTTATGCCTAGAAATCAAGGTCCACTCGAGTCTGGGTCGAGTCCCCACCCTAGCACAGTGCCAGGCACACATTAGGCACTTAATAAGCTGTAGTGAGTAAAAGTGATTCCAAGATTAAGGATGTCCATATCAGTTGGCCAGCCACACCCAGATGTAGTCTGAGCACTGCACAGGCCCATGGGACCCCCACCTGGCTCTAGCCTAGTAACAAGCCTGCTAACAGTCACATCCCACAAGGAAGCTCATGGCAGACCCCCCCTCCCAACTGGTGGCAAGCCATTTTTTCCCCATCTTTATTTTATGAGTTTAAAACCACCTAACCAACTGACCCAGCTTTCATTTTACCTGTTTGTCTGGGCCCAGCCTACTGAGGTTCTTGGGAATCTTGCTTCTGTCCTACAGAATTACTACCCAACCCTCCTACCTTGAGCCAGCCATAAACTTCCTAAAAAACTCGACAGCTTCCAACAAGCCCAGAAGCACAGCTGGAAAGGAGCTTGGCAGCCATCTGGTGCAGCCCACACCTGAAAGAACTCCCAAAGGAAGAGGGAGGGTGCCCAGCCTCCACCTCCCAGTGCTGACAAATGTGCATCTGGATGTGTGTGGGGGTGGCGGCAGGGTGGGGGGGGCATGCATGGAGCATGATACGCAGCAAGAAGCATGCTGGCTTTGGAATCAGAGGATTCAAATTCCAGATGTGCTATTTTCTGCCAATGTGGCTTTGGGCAAGTGACTTAACTCTGGGCCTCAGTTTCTTCACCTGTAAAATACAGGTGGGGGACTCGATAACCTCTCAACTCCATTCCGTGTTGGAGTCAATGAATCCACAGGGCCCCAGAACCACATTTTGAGGCAAGCCACTTGAGACCGTCCTCAGCTTCAGAGTCAGTTAGCATGATACCAGCAAAGATCACTGTTCTGGGTGCGGGAGGGGGGACCAGACAGTCACAGGGAGTAAACCTGGGGGTGCTGCCTTCGCTTATCTGCAAGAATCTCGAGGGAGACTTTGTAAAGGGCCTTGCTGAAATCAAGACACACGATGTCCAATGGTCAACGCAGATGCAGGATCCAAACAAAAACAAAACCAAGGCTGATCTGGTGGAGCTCGAGTTCCTGAACCCAGGCCCGGTCCTCGGGATCGAGTGATCAAATCATCTTCTAGACATTTGGCTGGGAGACAGTTCTTACCATCATTCCTTTCCCTCTTTGTTCTCCTTCTCCAATGTGGGGACGCCCCCCAGTGACCATGATTTCCTCAGAGAATACTAATGGTGACTCTTCAGACCTATCTGAAGCTCTTCCTGTGCCCTGACAGGCTACACACTCATCGGGGCCTGGGTCTGACATCACTTAAAGAAGGGAGGTCCTTGCTTGTAGCTCCTGGAATATCAAGCTTTTATACCGTCCCCTCTGCCCCACTTTCCAGCTTGACTCTTCTGGGTAGATGAGCTAAGCTAAGTAGGAGCTGCCTTGTTCAGTGTTTCTTGGTGTCACCTGTGAGCATTCTGCTCCCTGCCCCCGAGCCCTAGGCCTTGAGCCCAGCCTCAGACTCTCCTCATGCTTCACTTCACCCCGGCACCATCTGTCCTGACAACATCCTCGCATTTCTCCATGGCTGGAAGCCCCTCCCTAAACAGTCACCCTGTTTCTCTGGGCACCTCCCCCTTTCTTCCCCTCATTTGGGATCTGAATTGTGTCTGAATGTTATTTTTTTAGACCTCCCTGCCCCCAAGGCATGTTCTTTCAAAGTCTCTGGGGATGGGATCACACCTTTCTTTTCTTTTTGAAATCTGCTTTCCTAAGACCCAGGGTACATGCCTGACTATGCCCAACACGACATTGGGCCTTCTCCAGGAGTCACGTCATTTCGAGTCATTTAACCAATTCCTTTTCCTTAGCTCAGCTGCTTCCTCAAACTGTCCAAGAGACGAAGCCATCAGGAAGCTACCTGTCTGATCAGATGCAGTCCAGACAGAGGATAAATTCAGCTGAGCGCTTAACAGTCTTTCACCAGGCCGGAGAAATGGAGGTCGGAATAGTTAGCAGAGAGTCAAGGGGACTGGGAATTGGCGGGGATTAATGAGTGGGTGTCAATACTGAGAACAGTAAGGGCCATCACAGGCAATCTAGTTCACTTCTTTTTGCAGGTGAGGAAACTGAGGCCCATGTAGAAATACCATATCCAAGGTCATACAGACAGTTAAGTAGCAGAGCCAGGATTTGAACCCAGGTCCTCTGAGGTAGCACTCTTTCCACTGTACCATGTGATTTCTGAATTCATGTGTCAATGACTTGGGTGAAGGTATAAATAACACGTTTGTTTGCAGATGACAAAAATCTAGAAGGGGTAGCCAATACTCTGGATGACAAACGGCATCCTAAAAGATCAGAGCAGGCAAAAACGATGGGCCAAGCCCACCTAGGCGAAATAAGACAAAATCTAAACACAACACATTTGAGTTAGGAAAGAGAAGAGCTAGAACCTGGATGTGGGAGGCACGGCGAGACAGCCATCTATATGGGACATAAAGCCTGGAGTCTGAGTGGCCTACAAGCTCAAGCCGAGTCAACAGAGAGATAAGGGAGGAAGAAAAAGGTATCCAAAACTGGAATCCAATCTCTGCATTAAGCTCAGTGCCCCACCTCACTGCCCTCATCCCTGGGTAAACGACATCTGGAATCCTGCCCGTCCGGGCACCACCTCTTAGGGAGGCACTAACAAATGGAAGCCTCCCGGGAGGACAACCATCAGTGAGGGCAGTGAGCCCCAAGCCTCCCACAGATCTGTTGGGACCTGGGACGTTCATCTTGGAGGAGACGGGAAAGCCGCCTTCCAGCTGGAGATGGGCTGTGATTGAGGCCTTTCTAGAAAAGGTTAAGGTGAGAAGATCCAGCACGGCCTTTGGGGGCTGCCACATGAGAGAGGGAATAAGACTTACCTCATCTGGCCTCAGAGGGCAGCACCAGAAGGGGAGGAAGTGGCTCAAAGTGAGGTGAAGGGATTGTGGCTGCCTCATGAGGAGGAGCACCTGTGGGCTTGTTACCCGAGGGACCCCTGAGCTGGGGAGGAGTGGAACTACTCCTCCACTGATGACCCATTGGGCCTCGGTTTTGTTGCCTATAAAATGGAAACACCGGATTAGATGAGCATAAAAGTCTTGACATCTGTTATGACTCCAAAGAGTTCATAAGGTTCCTTTCTTTTAGCAGAGCAAGACAGGGGATCTGACAGAGATCTAGAGCATGGCTGCTTAAGCTTGGGTCCACAGCAGCCCTACACTTAGATGGGGAAAAAAATTACACCTTTGGTTTCCTTTGGAAGCCTAGGCATTTTATTGTATGTATTTACATACATCCATACAGGTGATTCTGAGTAGGGATTGATAGGCTTCCTCAGACCACCAAAGTATTCCAAGACAAAACAGGTCACAAATCTCTGGCCTGGACAAGGAAAATGGCCCATCACTGCTATGGAGGCAGCATGGAGTACAGAGGACAGAAGAAAGGTTGGGATTTCAGTTCTGGCTCCAAGGCTTTCCAGCCTTAGTAAGCCCCTTAACTCTACTGAATTTCTGCTTCCTCATGTAATATGGTGATATTTGTACTGCCTATTCCACAAGGCTGCGATGACACTTATTTTATAAATCATAAATCATTCTACTGATAAGTTCTGTGCCAAATCCATTACCTTTATTAGTAATGTATCATCCAGGGACTCCATCTGGCCTTTATACTATGCTCCCATATCTATTCCATTTTTCTCTTGTCCTTCCTTAGCTGAAGGCTGTCTACCATGTTTCCATTCTAAGGTGAATGGATTCCCACTTTGGCCTGTTCCCCTCCTTGGCATACAATCTGAGCTCCTGTTATTCAATCACTTTTTAAAACAGACGTGCCCTTCCACTGCCGTATTCTGGTCATTATGCCTTTCCCACCACGTGTCAATGACACCTAGGAGATGGAACTTTAATTCCAATACTCCACTGATCTCACCGCGGGTCACTTTCTTTATGGAGACAGATGGCAGATGCAGTACTAAGTTCACATTGTATAGTATCTCCACCCTATGCGTTAGCAGACAGACAGTGGAGACCATCAGTATAGTTGCCATCCCTCTTCCCTCTTCTTTCCATTTCCAGAATCCATCTCTGGGCACCTTCTGCACTGATCTTCCTGTGTCATCCCTATAAATAGCCTATAAAGAGTCTCGTTTTTCCATTCTATCTGGGCATTTTCCTCCCTCTCCCTCATATTTCTTGATCAGGTTGGCAAATCTCCTGCTAAGCACATTCTTTCCAGTCCTCCCGAGATACGCTCCATCCCTTGGCAGGATCCAAATGTTCTCATACTGCAAGCCATGGGCCTGAAACTGAACCCCTCTTTCCATGCCCCTCAGGCAGCAGGCTGCTCACTCCCCATTATCCTGCCCTCCTTCCCAAAAGAAATGAGGGACTGCATAGTACAATGGAGAGATTCAGAGTTGGGGACCTTGCCTTCACAGCCTGGCTTTCTCCCTCATACCTGGTGTGACTCTGGGCAGGACACTTCACCTCATCTATAAAATAGCAGCAGCCGGGGGTGGGAGGGGAAGGTTGGAACAAATGATCTCTTAGCTCCCTTCAAGCTCTGAGTTCAAGACCCCCCACTCTCAGCTTCCCTCCCAGGATTTTCGAGTCCCTGGAGTTGCATCTAGGCTCCCTCTAGCTGCATCATTCTTTCTCTACCCATGAAGTAGCACAAGGGGACACCTATAAACAGACATCACACCAGAGGTCCTAAATCGTGTTCCTGGCTGTTCAGAGATCTCAGCTTTAAAAAGAAAAAGCACTATAGGGGCCAGAGCCTCCCTCCTTGTGTAGATGGGGAAACAACGCAAGGTCACACGCAAGGCAGGTTGGGCCAGAGTCAGGCAGGATTTCGGTGGTTTTGGGGACATATTTTTTGAGTGCTCACGCCATTCCAGCCACTGTGTAAGAGGCTGAATTCTACCCTGAGTCCTCTTACTCCTCCAGCCCTTACTCTACTGTCCCCACCCAGGGGGGCAAAGCCCCAGCCTATTTTCAACCCTGTTCTTTCTGATGGGTTCCAGGATGGGTAGGATTATCTCCAGGGCTTGCTCTGAAAAAGCAAGGTTCTTTGTGATCTCTAAGGAAGATCAGTGCTCCTGCCCCCAGAGCTGCAGCCAGCCTTCTCCATCTGCCATCCTGGTCTGGCCCGGTGGCCAGCCACTGACCTCCCCTGAGAATGAAGGGCAGTGCCAGCCCTTCAACGAGGAGTGGTCACGTACGGTCCAGTCAGGGGAACAGGGGGCTCCCATCACGTCCCGGCAAAGGCTTTCCTGGGGCCATGTGTGTGCGTTTAGAAGGTACAAACCAAACCACACAAAATGGTTGCCTGATCTAGGGTCAGCCAGGAGAGCCTTTCAGAGCCAGTGACTTAAAGGGGCAGCCGAGTTACAAGTGTGTGCCCAGTCACTGAATACAACCATACTGAATAATGAACCAGAAGCAAGAGCGCCCAAGAGAGGACGGAGACAAAGACAAATGAGTCAATGGGAAATGCTTGGGGGCTCATGGCTTTTATGTCTTGTTTTTGTTCATAACCAAGTTTTGAAATCAAGACTTTCTACAGACTGATCACCCCAAGGCCAGTTGGGAAGCCATGTGGTCCAGGGGCACAGGGGCTGGATTTGGATTCAGAAGACCTGGGTTCCAATCCCACGTTTGCCCCTTACTAAGTGACTGTGGGCAAGTCCCTTAACTTGTCTCTGGGCCTTGGCTTCCTCACTTATAAAATAAGAGGGCCGAGCTCCCCATCTGGATCTACCATATTGAGCCTTGGCTTTGTTGCTGAGGTCACAGCTTTTCTCCCCCTGGGCCTCAATGCCCCCTTTTCGGTCAGACCTGATCACCACGAGGGCCTCCCTTTCAGCTCTCACTATGATCCAAGGACCTTCTGAGGCTCAGACTCTGGGGCTACAGAGGAAGGCAGCTCCCCCTTTCCCACAACCAGTGGAAACTCCTCAGGCCCGGGGGACACCAGTGCACGCGCCAGGACTCGGCCGCTCTGTCCAGCACCACAGGACTGGGAGCCGGCAGGCACGCTCGGAGCTCCTGCCTGTGACTCTGGACGCTCTTCCTGATGGCCAGACCACAGACAGCAGGGACGGGGGCCCTTTCTCAAGAAGGGCCCTCGACGTGGGCCGACCTAAAAGGCACCATGGACTCCAGCAGGCTTGGCGGGGCAGGGGACTCCTCCCCAAAGGGTTTTCCTTCCAACCAGTTGGCTCATTTCAAGGCACCCACACAACTTAAGACATTGGGATGCGCCCTAGCATCGTAATTAATTGAGAAAGAGCTCCAGGAAGTAGTTTCATTAATATGTCTGAAACCAGTTAGCTCCCTTTGTTCAAATCCCACTGCCGCCTAGCAGTCTGGCTTCGTATTTTGTCCTTGCCAAAACCCACAGGCCTCTCTGCCCCTGAGCATCCTGGGAGTCTGCCCTCAGGAGATGCCAGGGCCAAGGAACTTCCTACCATGGCAGGGAGCCTGCTACTTCTGTCCCTTCTGGAGACTCCACCGAGCTCCACAATCAGCTTTTCCAGGAACAAACCCCTTCTCTAGGTCAGAAGGGACTCTCGTGGCTGCTCTGACAAGGAATGTGCCTTGGAAAGAGATCAAGGTGGTTCAAGAGCAAAGATCTGTGGGCTGGCATTTCCTTTACTTATTTGCAAGGTAAATGTGAGCTGGCCAACACAGAGGGGGCGGGTAGGGAGAGCGAGCTTACCTGGGGGACAGCTCCTTCACCTTCCCTAGCAAGCCAGCAGTGGGAGATGCCAGGCTCTGTGCTGCTTCGGTGGTGCTCTCATCTCCTCATGGGAGCCTTATTAGTCTGATAGCGGATCTACATTTCTAATCAATCACTAAGCATTTATTAAGCATGCACTACGTGCCAGGCACCGTGTTGGGTGCTGGGATACAAAAAGAGGCAAAAGGCTGACCTTTGCCCTCAAGGAGCTCACAGAATAATGAGGAGGGGGAGAACAGGGAGCAGACCAATTATGCAAACAAGATAGGCAAGCACATAAGTGGGAAATAATTAACAGAGAGAAGGTGCTAGAATTGAGAGGGGTGGGAAGGCTTCCTGTAGGAGGAAACTTCAAGGAAGCCAGGGAAGCCAGGAGGTGGAGGAGGAGGTAGACTGGGGGGTAGCCAGAGAAGGCCCAGAGGCTGGAGATGGAGGGTTATGTTTAAAGTACAGGGAGGAGGCCAGTGGTGCTGGACCCAGGAACGTGTGGAGAAGAGGGCGGGTTTTGGAGGGCTTCGAAGGCCACCCCGAGCATCCCAGAGACAGGCTCCTCTCCTAGATCTTGGAGGCCGTTGAACCAATCCCCTCCTCAACAGATAAGCAAACTGAGGCACATAAAGGTCAGGTGACCCGTGCAGGGTCACGCAGCTCGCACAGGGCTGAGATTCATTTGACTCCAGGTTTTCCTGACTCCGTGGCCAGGGTTCTACCCACCCTGCCATCCTGCCCATCCCGCGTGATGAAAGACAGGGACGTACAAATCCTAAAGCTTTTTAAAGAACTAAAAAGAGTCTGGTTTGGCTGAAGAGCAGCAGAAAGGCAGGACGAATGTGGAGTGTAGAGAGCTAAGTGATTTGGCCTTTGACTTAGGGGTAACAGGGAGCCCTGGAAGATTCTTGATCAGAGGATCCAGATTCATGGGGCCATGAGTGGAATGGGAGAGACCACGAGGCCAGGAGCAAGTGAGGAGGAGGACTAAGTTATGGCAAAAAGGGCCCAGAGGTGAGTATTATCCCAGGACTGTCACCAAGTCCCCAGCCCCCAGCCCACCTATGCTCAAAGGCTTTATCATCTCCATGACTGCACCCCAGCAGGGGGGCTCACACTGCCTGATGAACTGCCTCCATGTCTGGGGAGGGCATCTATGTGTGCCTCCTGCAAAACAGGAAGAGGGCCTGCCTTCCTTCCCCTCCTGGCTGGCTCCCAGACCCACCCCCACCAAAGCATTCTCAAATGCCTCGTCAGGGTTACTCCCAGCACAGGACATGACTTTGGCGCTGCTCAGGCAGGGACGGCCTCCCGGCTCTCGGGCCCCCTTGTCCTCAAACACCCGTCAGCTTCCCCAGCCATTGTCCTGGGCAGAAGGCTACATGGGGAGGGTGCCTCCAGAAGGCACCTTTAGAGGTCTCTGAGGAGCAGGAGGCAAAGACTGCATTTCTGTGGTCACAGAGAAGCAGGCCCAGAGCTCTGCTCCTTTCTGTGAAGGAGGCCACATCTCGCCTGGCCAGGAATCCCATGCCAAGCTCACAGACACACTGGGGCCGCCCCCAGGCTGTGGCTCCCAAGGGGCTCACCCAGGGCCTGAACCACAGAGGCCCCAAAGATCGTGGCCTCTGTGTGGATTTACAATCGTTCTAAGCCTAGGCTTTGCCAGTACGAGCACGGGCACCAGGCATCAGGGCACGCTGAGGAAGCAAGCACGCCCTTTCCTAAATCCCAGAACGAGATCTGATCCTCATTTCGCACCCCAGTCTGTAAAGCCCTGTATTCCACTCGTGAGGTACACCAGACAGACGCCATTCTCCCCTGTTTAGAGGTGGAAAGTGAGGTTTAGCAGGAAAGGGGAGGAGCCAATGTTCCACCATGATTACAGACATAATAACCTAGATATGGGAAGACAAGATGGAAGAGGGGAGAGAAGGAGGGCATCAGAGTCAAGACCCGGATTCAAATTCTGCCCAATATACCATGGCTGTGGGACCCAGGACCTAGTACCCCAGGCAGTGTCTCAGGAGGGGCAGATCTGCCCAGATAGGTACTGAGCCTCCAACGCCAAGCTAATGACTCTGTCCTTTTGCGTTGTAGGTAAGAGGGATCCATTGAAGGCTTCTGGGCAGAGGAATGAGAGAATCAATTCTGTGCTTTAGGTAGATTGGGGCTCTTCAGGGGTCGCTCCCTCCAGGAATAAAATGACAATAACAGCTGCCTCTTCTGCCATCCTTTAAGGGCTACAAAGCACCGTAGGGACACTGAGTCACCGCACAAAAGCCCCGCGAGGGAGGCACTGGGGGGTTATTACAACGCCCTCAGAGATGTGAGCTGGCTTGGCCAGGGTCACGTGTCAGAGGCAGCCTTAAGGCCCGGGCTCTTTGCAGGAGGAAAGCCCTGTTAGCGCCTTTGTCATGGCTTCCTCCAGCCACACATCCTGGGGGCGACACAAACCTCCACCCCTGACCAGACACCCAAAGCTCCCGGCTTTGGGGCCTGCAGCTTTCCTCCCTGTGGTCACTGGGGGGGAGGGAGCACGTGCCAACTGCAGCCTGACAGAGGCTCACCCCTGCCTGCCCTCTGCTCCCCACGCCCCGAGATCTGAGCCGGAACCCATAGCAGCCCCTCTGTGGCTCTTCCCTCATGTCTGCTCTGACTATGCCCCTCTGAGGCTCACGAACCTACAGTGTCTCCCTACTACCACTAGGGTGAGGGAGGGGCCTGGCTCTGTGACTGCAGTGACACTGGGAACTCCCAGGTGAGGAAACTCCCTCTACCAGCGCAGGTAGGGCATCAACCTGGAGTCCAAGAACCGAGGCCAGGGATGGCGCTGGGCCAGACTTCCAGAAGGCATCAGAAGCAGTACTTCCAGCCCACAGCCACATCACCTCAAGGCAGGTGCAAAGTCCTCTTTGTAGTAGTTAAAGCCCTCCCCAGCCCAGCCCCCACCCACTGTGTTCTATGGTCTAGATAATGTAGGCCTACTGAGCGCTAAGCCCAAGGACACTGGACACCCTCTCTCTTGCTATTGCAGCACACACCCCATCCTCAATCCCTGCTCTTAGGATGCCTGGGCCCCTTCGGAACCTCCTGAGGGAGGCCCTGCACCCCAGCAGCCCACTCCTCTCCCCGGGCTCACCACCTGGCCATCCAGCCCTGCTGTTAGACCCGAGGCCTGGTTTGGTTTTTGCCTCGAGCCCACCATCTGGCATGTAGTAGGTGCTTAATGAATGCTTGCTGAATTCCCAGAGCCAGGAGAGCCTGCAGCTCTGTAGAATGCACTCTCACAAGCCCCAGAGCCCAGGAGTCCTAGAGCCCGGGAGCCCTACAGCCCACAAGCCCTAGAGCACGGGAGCCCCACAGCCTGGAAGCCCCAGAGCCCACAAGCCCTAGAGCCCGGGAGCCCTAGAGCCCAGGAGCTCCAGAGCCCATGAGCAGCAGCCGCTCACTGCCAGCAGTAACTTCTCCAAGTCTTTCCTTCTGCCCCACAAAGACTCAGAGCCACAGAACCCTTTAAGAAGAGGTCACAGGGCTACAGCTTGAAGGGGCCTTAGAGGCCCAGGACGTGGCCAGGGTCACACAGGTAACATCAGAGGTAAAATCTGAAGCAGGATCTGCAGACTTGAAAGTGCTCACCTAGTTCAACCCCCTCTTTTTAAAGATGAGGAAACAGAGGCCCATAGACCCTGTGTCCAACGTCTCATATAATCCATTTTACAGAGGAGGAAGCTTGATTCTGGGGATTTCCCCTGTTCACTCTGGCACAAGGGTCCGAGCCAGGTGGGAGCCTGAGCTTCCTGACCCCCAGGCTGGCACGCTTCCCTTTTCCCCAAGAATCCCATGTTCTGCCTTATATCTGTGGAGAGTGCTGGGTTTGGAATTGGACGGTCTGGGTTCCAATCCAGCCTCTGCCAATTACTCTTCATGTGGCCCTAGCCTTCTCTTTTGGAAAGGGCCTCTGAGGTCCTTCCCAGTCACGTTGAAGATCTTTACGAGGTAGACAAGAGTGCAGGGTTTCCTGTCCTCATTTTATAAAGGGGCACACTGAGGCTTTAAGGTGATGTAATCTGGCCAAGGTCCCAGCTAACGCATGGCAGAGCTGGGCTCAAACCCGAGCCTTCTGACTGCTGCATGTCTCTGTATAAGGCTTTGTCTCTCTGGGCCTCAGTTTCCTCATCTGTAAAACAACGGCTTTGGCCTGACAGCTTCTGTGGTGGATCCCATGCAGAGGCACTCACTGCCCTCCCCCTCCACCTCTCCCACCCACAGACATTCTGCACTGTGCTCCAAGGACAGCCCACATCCCTCTTGTAGAGGCTTGCAAAGGCCTCTCTCAGAGTATCCCCCTGCGGGTGAAGCCCAGGCTGGCTGGGGCCACCGCTAAGGAAAAGGAGAAGCGACTCCCCTTGCTCAGAGCCTGAGTCATGTGGCTGCGGCCGGTGTCCAGGCCCACTTCTCCTTCCCCCCTCATGCCCCAGCAGCTCGTTCAGATGAGGTCATGGGCTAGCAGACAATGTTCTCCCCACAGCTCTCCAGAAGCAGGAAGCAGCAGCCCTGGTGGCTGAGGGGGCCCAGGGCAGGCTCAGGAACCAGTCTCAGCCACCCCCCACCCCAGCACCCTCTACTGTCCTTCCCCTCTCATCCCCCTCCCCAAGGTCCTAGCTAATGAGGGAGGGTGAAGAATGCCCTGCCTGGGCCCTGGACATGGCTGGGTCCCCTGGCCTGTAGCCTTCACACACAGCCCAGACAGGAGGAAGGGAGGGCCAGCAGGCAAGAGGTGACCCACAGAGCAGAGGGTGTCTGAGAAGTCCCTGTCTGAAAGGCCCCAAACAGCTGACCCAAACCCATTCAAGGGTGATATGTCTGTGATGCCGGGGTCTGGCCCAGGCCAAAGCTGCCAGGCCCCCCAGGCCCAGCGTTCATGATCCCAAGGGCTTCCCCTGACCTCCTCCCAAGAGCCTGGCTTTGTTTCTGCTCGACCAGTCCTTCCTCTAACTAGACGCAAGGGTGGGGTCTGCTTGGTTTTTTAGGGAAGTTCAATATTTTGGTATTTCAGGGAGATGTAATTTCATTCCCTTGGGAGCTCCCATAACCCCCTCCCTCCTCCAAGTCACTGACCTTGGCTATGGCTGAATAATTCATTGTCCTTCAGCCACCTGAAGGCCTTTTGCAGAGTTCACTGGATCATTCACAGAGAGGGAGGCAGAGGACCAGTCCTCTAGGCCAACCCCCCATTTCACTGACAGGGAAACCGAGGCCAATAGTAGTAATCACCCATCTTACATACAAAGCCACATCACAACAGGGCTTTATTGTGTATAAATAGATCCCTAGCAGGTGGGGGGGGGGCACATGCATGATCTGAATCTGCCCATACACGCTTCCCTAAATCTGGTTTCCTTTAAGACTAAAATGGCAGCACTGATGGGTTCAGCAGCTTCACAAGCAAGTGCCAAACATGCCAATCCCCCCCTACTGTGCGCTGGCAGGCCCTCTTCCACACAGTGGGGGCACAAAGACCAAACCCAAAGGCAGCTCTGACCTCGAGCACTTTATAATCAGGCCCAGGGACGGCAGGTGTAGACACAGGGACAGGTGAAAGAGGCAGAGCGAGGGGGGCAGGGGTAGAGGGGGAGCGGCTCTGGGAATCGGCAGAGGCTTCCAGGGGGAGGGCCCCAGTGCCTCAGAGGGACACTCATGAGCAGGGAATGCCCCAGTTAAAGGTGCTCGCTCAGCAGGAGCTGGACTGCTCTCTGCAAGAAATGGTAAGGAAGGATACCAGCCAGGCCAGACCACAGGGCAGCTGGGCCGGGCAGTGACCACAGACAAAGAGCTGGCTTTAAATGTGGCCTCAGACACCTGCTGGCCCAGTCATTTTACCATCCTACCTCAGCTTCCTCTTCTGTAAGATGGGGAGAATAAGCTCAGCTGTCTCCCAGTGTGGTTGGGAGGATGAGACTATGTTTGTATAATTATAATAACACAGATGCTAGTGGTTGGTGTTAATTAGCCTATCTTTTATTAGGTAGCAGGCTGGGGCCGGTTGTGTGGGAGGAGTCACCAGTTATTGGATGAGGCCTGGCCGCCCAGAGTGCCGCTACCTTCTATGAAGAAATCTGTCCCAACTCTCCAGGTGGATCAGTGAGTACCTTGATCCCCAGCAACTTCCATACCAGGACAGGCTCTGGGGTCCTCAGGGAAGCTATGCTGTGGGGACTGGCCTCCATTTTCCTTTCTTTATGGAACAAGAGGGAGACATTAGTTATGATGCCCCTCTCAGAGCTGGCATGAGGCTCAACTACACAGGCCTCTGCCAACCTTCACGGGAGCTGGAAAGGATGCTGGCTCATTGCAGTCGGCTCTCAGCTGCAGGGAGGAGAGGAGCTCCCAGAATTGCACGGAGTCCCCTGGGTGAGTGGGCCATCTGCCTTAAGGCCCCTCTGAAACCAACCCACACAGTCAATCGGCTGGGCCTGTGCCGAGGCAGGGTCACGAAGGCCTGAGTTTGAAACCTCCCGGGACACCTTCAAGCTCTGAAGGGTGTGCCTCAGCCAGCTCCAAGGGAGCCATTATTCAATGGCCTCAGAAATGGGCAAATACCACAAATTAGGGATTGAAGGATCGATTTTTAAAGTGATGGAAAAATGTTCACAATGAAGATTACACTTAAAAGCATGCCTAAGTACATTTTCCAGAGACCTGACAGTTCAACATTTACCAGTACATCCCTGCAGTGTGACCCTAAACAAGTCACTGAGCCTTCCATGCATCAGTTTCCTCATCTATAAAATGAGAGAGTTGGGCAGGATGGTCCCCAAGACCCCTTCTATGTTCTATCAGCTACAGACAGCCCCTCCCTCACCTGACTACAGAAGTTCAGAAGGTCAGAGCTGGAAGGGTCTTGGCTCATTGGACCTAACCCCCACCTCAAGGAGGACACCCAGGGCTTGTGGTCGGCCAGCTTTTTCTTTTTTTTTTTTTCAGCCAAAGACAAGGTTTATTAGAACATCCATCACATTGGGCAGACTCTTAAGGAGTCTGAACATTATTAGTAAGCTATTAGCTAGATTTTAAGAATCTGAGCCTTAATGCTCATTTGTGTGGGTGTTTCTTTTTTGTTTTTGGCTAGGCAGTGGGATTAAGTGACTCGCCCAGGGTCACACAGCTAGTAAGTGTTACGTATCTGAGGCCGGATTTGAACTCAGGTCCTCCTGACTCCAGGACCAGTACTCTGTCCACTGTGCCACCTAGCTGCCCCCTGGGCCAGCTTTTTCTTGTAAAATGGGCATGAGCATCCTCATTCTAGGAGCTGCCAAGGGCTTTGGAATTGGGTCTAATCTTTGCTCTGCCACCAACTCCCCAGGACACCCTGGCCATGTCTGTTCCCAGATGGGTTGGGGCTCGTATGTCTAACTGGAGGCTGTCTCGTGTGCCTCCCCGCTCAGGCAGCCTGGGCGTCCATCAGCTTTGAGGTCCCATCACCCTTCCAAGTGGGACATTTTGCGGCTCGCCGCACACATGCTGGACAATCTGGATCCCATCTCCTAAGCCTTGGGCCCTTCTCTGCGCCAAAGCCACTCACTCCTCACTGCCAGCCTGAAATTCCACTAGCCAGAGATCCATTTGGGTTAATGAGCTCCTCTTAAATCTAGATAAATTATTAACACTTAGTAGAGAACTAGCAAAATCTGAGAGTTTTTCCCAACCTAAGAGAAGAAAGATTTGGAGGAAGGAAGAAGGGAACAGAAGGCGACATGAAGTCTTACCTTCAGGGGACAGACAGCAGGCCTGGGTGGAGCCTGAAGTGGCATGAGGGTACTGAGTCTCCAGGGACAGAACAGACCCTCGCCCAAGGCCCGATTTGCCCCGTCCTTCCCCTCTCCATTTAAGACCAGATGGGAGGCTTTAGAAAACAAGGCCCCAGAGAGAGGGGAGGTGAACCTGCCAGCTGCACCCCCCCCCCCAGCCCTGCCTCAGAATCTGGTCTGGGAAGCAGGAGGAGGAGGGAGGGGCCCAGGGCTCAGACACAATCAGCCTCTTCTAGACGGAATCCATCCCCTCCAGTGGGGTTCAGTCCTCCATTTAGGGAGGACAGAATACTCAAAAGGCTTTTCAATAAAATGCGGATAGTCTGACAAGGAGTTTTCTTTAGTCCCCAGAGTGCTGAGATTTGGAATTAGAGAATCTGGATTTGAATCCTGACTCTGACCCTTTCTGCTCCTCTGATCTGGGGCAAAAGCTCTCTGGGTTCGAGGCCATATCTGTAAAATCAGGGGCTGGACTAGCTGGTCTCTGAGGGCAGATTCCCCCTTCTTCCTAGACGTGGGGAGCAGCCCCCTTGGGCCCTGGACAGCTTCAGCTTTACATGGGGCTGCAGCATGGGTAAGGCTGGGTCTGGGGGGCAGGCACCAGGGGAGAGCAGTGGCCCCTGACTCTGCCCACACAGCACTGCCCTGGGCAGTGTCCCAGATGTATAAACTGTAATTCATTCCCGATCCTGGCCTAAGGGAGGGATTTACAACAAATTTGGCACTATTTAGAAAAGCTTACACCCTAATTGTCCTGGGCCCAGCCTGCTTCCCTGGGCCAAAGCCCCTCCTGGCACTGGCCACCCAAACCAGAGCGGATCAGACCTGCCCAGCAGGCAAGGGAGCTGGCCCAGGCAGGAGAGCCAGGCTTCCCAGGCAGGGAGCCTGGCAGTGAGAGTAAGAAGAGGCCAACTATTCTTCTAGGGCATAGCTGTGAAGACCTGCGTACATATTCACAAGGACACAAACCCCCCATTCAGCAGTCCACACATCAGGCCACAGGGAAGAGCCCCCCCCACCAGCCACAAAGGGAAGGGCCCTTCCTGACAGCTGGGCACCCCAACCCCCACTAGCCCTAGGAAATGTGCTGATGGCAGCAGAAGCCTGGGCCCAGGGCTAGGGGAAGAAGCCGGCCGAGGCTCAGCTGGGCCACAGCCGCTCCAAATCCAAGTCCTGTCTGGGCCAGAAGGCCCCTCCACGTACCTGCACATCCCAACCCTACCTTTGGCCCCTTCCTCCAACCTAGCCTTGGTAATGGTAGCAATGATAGCAGCAGTCACCCAAACTGTGCCCCGTGGAGTGGCTCTTGGTGGCAACATCTTATTCAGTGCTCACAACCATGAGAGCTGAGTACTGCAAGCAATAGTGTCCTGATTTTACAGATCAAGAAACTGAGGCATAGACAGATTAAAGCGACTTCCGCATGAACACACAGCGAGTAACAGAGGCAACATTGGAACCCAGGTCTTCCAGGTTCCAAATCTACAAGGATCATAGACTGAAAGCAGCCAGAGAACATTAGTCCAACTCTTTATTTACAGATAAAGAAACTGAGGCATAAAGAAGTAAAGTGACTTCCCCAGGGTCAGCCAGCTGCTCAGCGCCTCAGGAAGGCTGAGCCCAGGCCTTGCTGAGCCATGGTGCAGTGCCTTCTATCCTATGTTAGGGTCCCTCGCCCTCATAAGTATATTCCTCGCCATCCTGGGGCCACTACATGACTGTTGCTAGAATGGAATGGGGGGGGAGAGAAAGGGGGAAGAACAGGGGAGACAGAGTAGGTGGGAGGGGAGAGAGAGAGAGAGAGAGAGAGAGAGAGGAGGGAGGGAGGAAAGGAGAAAGAGGAGAGGAGAAGAAGAGGAAGGGAGAGAGATGGAGAGTTTCCAGCGCTCCCTCTTCTTCCCTCCACCCCACTGGAGTTCTGGTAAGTACTTGAGAGAATCTTAAATCAGGTAATAGGGAAAATTCAGACAACAGAGCAGCCATACGGTAAAATTCACCTCTATCAGGGAGAAACTAAGGTTCTGAAAGCCCCCAACTGTAAACCAACATAATGGGAGAAAAGTGTGTTCAGGGCAACTGGAAGTGGTGGAGAGAGGGAGCTGGCCGGAAGCAGATACACACACCCCAGTGGGTTCAAGTTCCCTCTGACACAGATTGGCCGAATGACCCTGAGCAAGTCTATTCACTGTCCCACATGGCGACCCCTCCAACAAGACTTGCTCATGGCCTCCCAAGTGTTCCCTTCTTTGGGCCAAACATCCCCAGCTCTTTCAACAGTTCCTCATGGGACATGGGTTTGCAGTCCCTCAACATTTCAGACATCTGCTCCAATTTGTCTGTATCTCCCCCAAACAGAAATGATTCATTCTGAAGCTCACCTGGCAAGAGAAGGTAGCAGATGCTGAGGTCCTTTCTCAGGTTAACTGCCCAGCATTCATACTCTACTGCAGAGAGCCCAACTCGGATGGGCTGGCCGTGTTGTTTGTATGCAAAATACACACCTCAAAGACTATTTTACAGGGAACTCACAAGGCAGATGCTCACGTGGCGGTCAGAAGAAGCCACACATGGACCCTTTCAAGGTCTCTCTGAGGAACTTGTGAGACACGGAAGATGCAGGCACAGAGCCACTTAGCACGATGTGCCCCCAGCAGAGAAGGTGCTGTGTGCTCCATGAGCAAAGCAGAAGTGCAGCAGCCCAAGGAAATGTGACAAGCACAGATTTAGAGATGTCTCCACTCCAAATGTTCCTATGGACTCTTTGTGCCCAACCTGAGGTAGAGCCTTCCAAGCTCACACTGGTCTGATCAGCCCCAGGCAGACACACTGTATACACTGACCCTGACATAGTGATGTCATTTCAGTCCTCTTCAAGAAAGATAATCAATCTTGCCCCAAACCTGACACCCCAAAGTCAATTCAGCAGTCAGAACTGGTGTGATCACAGGGGGACTTTCCCCTCCCTTGTTCTGTATAAAGAATACATGATGGTGGAAGGGGAAAAGCAGATTTCTTTTGAACAAAAAGCGTCCTTCAATGCCTGGTCAGTGTGAGCCTTCAGGCCACAGGAGAGAGCAGCTGACATTTACAGAGACTTTAAAGTTTGCAAAACCCAACAAACCACAAATGCTTTATAGGCATCATCCTATGGAGGGCTCACAACAAAGAGAGTCAGGCCACTGCCTTGATAGAGCCCTGAAACTGGAGCCACCAAGATCTCTGTTCAAATCCAGACACCTACAAACTGGGCCAACCTGGGTACTTAATCTCTCAGCCTCAGTTTCCTCACCTGTAAAATGAAGGATCTGGCCAAGATGGCCTTTTCAGTCCCTCCTTGTAATTCTAAGAACTGCCTGAAGGGGACCTAGCCAGTATTGTCCCCCAATTTTTGGATCATGCAAACGGGGCTGAGAGATGTCACACGGTTAGCTGAAAGAAGTAGTAGGGCTTGAACTCAGATCATCGGGCTGCAAAGCGCAGCATTCTAATCCCACACAATATCCTCTGCCTCCCTAGAGATGAAGAGCCCTCTGGCTTATCTCATCTCCTTGCCTCCTATGACAGGATCTGAAAGTGAGAAGGCGGTTGCGGGTGCCCAGGGCAGAGGTCCACGGCAGTTCAATGCAGTCTCTCCACAGAAGCCCTGGGCACTTGGGTTTCTCAGCAGGCACCCACAAACCTAGTAAAGTCTCCTGACTTTGTCATCCCCAGAGCTGGGGTGCCCTCCATCTGGACGTGCCCTTGACCTTGCTGGGGGTCTTTCGGGCAGTTCCATCCAACCAGCGAGTGCTGGAGGGAGGGCAGGGCTGCAGCCAGGGTTTGCTGTGACCCAGCTTGGTGACTGTCTCTGCCATACTAGGCAATACAATCAGTCATTTAGAAAGTCCCACAGCTGGCCTCACAGCCTGCAAGGTCCCACAACAGGTGACTCAGACGGAGAACACTCAGCCCAGCACCATGAAGCCCAGGGGATGCTGGCCCCAATACCTCTTTGCCCAAAACCCCTTTAAATTTCTTACTAATAGTGTCTGTTTACATAAAGCCTTACAATTTATAAATGATTTCCTCATAACAACCCTGTGAGATATCTAGTGCAAGTATTATGGTCCCCATTTTCCAAATGAGGAAACTGAGGCTTAGAGAGAGGAAGAGACTTGCCTACAATCACACGCTTGTGTAAATGGCAAAGCTCTGGAATCAGAGGACCTGGATTCAAATCCCACCTTTGACCTGTGACCTTGAGCTGTGATCATAGAACCTCCCTGAACTTCTGTTTCCCTATCTGCAAAGTGAGGACCTGGAGAACCTCAAAAGTTCCTTTCAGTTTGGGGATCTATGTGCTTAGATAAATAGGGAAATCCATCCACCCACCCATCCCTCCATCCACCCATCCATCCATCCACCCACCCATCCCTCCATCCACCCACCCCATCCATTCCATCCACCCATCCATCCATCCATCCACCCATCCCTCCATCCACCCATCCATCCATCCATCCACCCATCCCTCCATCCACCCATCCACCCACCCATCCATTCATCCCTCCAGTCAGGAATGTCAATAGCTCAGTGAATCAAATCAGAGGAATTTCTGATCGCCTTTCACTTTATCAGCTCAGAGCAGGACAGGACACCACAGAAGCAGTAGATACCGGGGTGCTACCTTCACAGTCAGGAGACCTGGAAAGAGTCAGTCCCAGCTCTGACTTGTACAAATCACTGAATTCCAGAGCCCTTCATCTCAAGAATGGGAATAATACTACTTTCACTTCCTATACCTCAGGGTTGTTGGGAGGACAGTGCTTTGAAAGCCTTAAGGTACTACAGAAATTGATTCATCCATTCACTCATTCACAGAACATTAAGAACCTACATTTGCTAAGGGAGTTAGTTGCTGGAAATACAAAACAAACACAGAACTTATGTTCTACTGAAAGAAGAAAAAATGCATACAGAGTTATGTCTATACAAGACATATCCACATTATTTCATGCAATGTAACGACATTCTGTTGAATATAACACACTCCAGGCTCCTCTTCCTTGTACTTTCTACAGGCCAGTGAAGCTAGCCTCCTTACCGTCTGCCCCCATTTACACCTCATTCCCTTCCTCCTTTGCTCTGTATTCCCTCCCTGGGCCTCCTCACTTGCTGACCCCTCAGACCACATCTCCATTTACTGAAGTCAGCTCATTCCTGCAAGATGTAGCTTGTCAGCCACTTCCCCCATCAAGTCTTAGTCAAGGTCAAAGCAGGGCAGGAATAGTTAGTTGGAGAAAGACGACTTAGGGGAGAAGGCAGGGCAGGATGGGGCCTACCAAGAAAGCCAGAAGGGCTTTAAGGGTTGTGGGGAGAGGAGGGGTAAAAAGGGCAGACACTGGTTTGAATGCTGGCTGTTCAACTTACTATGTGACTGGCCTTGGGCAAGTCACTCAGCCTTTGACCCTTGTGGCTAGACATCTTTCTTCTGAAAGAAGCCTCTTCCAGTCCCTGGAGCAGTGGATAAAATGCCAGACCTGGCATCAGGAAGACCTGAGTTCAAATTTGGCCTCAGACACATTCTAGTTGCATAACCCTGGACGAGTCACTTAACCCTGCTTGCCTCAGTTTCCTCATTGATACAATGAGCTGGAGAAGAACTGGCAAACCAGTCTAGTCTCTCTGCCCAAAAAACCCCAAATGGGGTCACAGAGAGTTAGAGTCACCTGAGACAACTTAGCGTCGGGACTTTCCCTCTAAGATGATCTCCAATTTATCCTGTACATCTCATTCATTCATAGTTGTTTGTATGTTGCTTCCCCATTAGAATGTAAGCTCCTTGAGGGTAAAGACCTTTTGTCTTTCTTTGTATCCCCAGTACTTAGCACGGTGCATACAGTAGGTGTTTAATAAATACTTGTGGACCTGACTTCAGCGCTCTTGAGCTATAAATAGTAGAGAAGGCACCAACTTGCATTGGAAAGGGTGTTGTAACCCTCTACTAATGACATGCCCAGTGCAGTCCCTGGCCTCTGGCCCATTCCTACGGACACGACTTGCACTCTGTATCTGTCTAGAAACCTGTCAGCATTTCATTCATGATCCAAGACAGAGGTAGTCAGGTGGAAGTGACCCCTCCCCCAAACTCTTCCAGTTCAGCTGCAGAGATACCCCAATGAAACAGCTGACACTGTGATTGCACAGGGTCTCTGGGTCATCAAAAGGCAGAGGGGGTGGGGAAAGCCTAGCACTGTTCACAATGTGACAAAACCACACAAGGACCCTCAGAGTCCTCAACAAGAAGCCCCTGCCTCACCACACCCTCAACACCTGGTCATTCACCTTTGCCTGAAGATCTCCTGGGATGGACATTTAGTGCTGCTGGAGTCCATTCCACAGACATAAAACGGGCTTCTGGCAACTTCTGCTCAGTATTCCTGGTTCTTCCCTCTTCTGGACACTCTCTGACTCATCCTAAAATGTGGCTCCAAGAACCCCAAAATCCTCCAATCTAACAAGCATTTGTTTAACACTTAACATATTCCAGGCACTCGGGATAAGAAGACAAAACACAGCAGCTCTTTCCCTCACCCTTAAGGAATTTTATACATAGCAGCACCACACTCCCTGGACATTACAGCTCCCTCTTAAAGTAGCCCAAGATCAAAGTGGCTTTTTAAAAAAAATTGTTTTACTGCCAGTCTACATTGTGAACTCTTATTAAGTTTGTAACCTATTAAAAATACCAGCTTTTTCAAGGAACAATTATTTATCCAAGCACATCCAACTTGAGTTAGATCACATCCCTTAAGGAGAGCTCATTTTCTTATTTGCATAAATAGGGGGTTAGACCAGATCAGTGGGCTCCCATGTCAGTGGTTTGGGAAGTCCGGAGGGGGTTACTGATGAGGGTCCAAGAAGTTCAAGCCAAAAAAATTTTATGGTGCCTTCAGTAGCAAATAATTGCCCAATTGTTACAAATATATTTTTCTTCTGTAACAATGAGCATGCACATGTCTGAAGCATTCAGTTTTGTTTTTGCAGAGATTCAAAACCCCCATGATCATGCACACAATAAAGTTTGGCGTTTGTTGAACACTCTGGCCATTCCTGGTGAAACACAACGTGTTCTTGTTTCTTATCTATCATAAAATTGTTTCCAAGCCACCAGAAGGGTTTGCTACTTGAGCACAAAATGATTCCCAATAGATGGTCAGACACATACATGTACATCCCCTCATTTACATTCTGTATACTGCTCCAGAGGAGTTCCCTCATTCCCATCATCCTCTTCAGCTGGGTAATCACATGATCAAGATGCCACAAATGTTTCTTTCATAATTACATATGCTGTTTTTATATTTTATAATTACAATTTTAATTTAGAGTTTTGGGGGGCAAAAGTTATCATTATAGTTATTACAAGCACTTAATGAATAAATCTAAAATAATATTATGAGTCACTATGGCGGTTCCCTTTTCTTTTTGGAGAGGGGTTTGAGGAACAAGAAACATTAGGAATCACTGCTTAGTGAGCTCTAAGATCTCTTAAAGATCTAAGGTCCTGATCTGTAACTGCTACTTGGCATTGTTAGTTATTTTTTTATCTTACCACACATATAAATGCGCATGTCCAAGTGTGGGACAGTGTGCAGACAGCTGGCCTCAAGTCCTCCCGCCTCGGACACAGAAAGGCTCTGTGATCTGTGGTAAGTAACAAACTCGCTGTGGCCTGCCTGGCAGGTCTTTCCATTGCAGCATGGATGCGGATCTGGATCCAGTGAGAAAGATTTGCATTTCCTTGTGAGGAAACTCCCTATCTCGTACCCCTCTGAATTGGGCAGACTGTCAGAGTGTCGAGGACAGGGACCTTGTCTATCCCTTTTTGTATCCCTAGCATAGAAGACATTCAAGGAGGGTTTGGTGGTGGTGAATACTAAGACTCACGAGAAGGGGCCAGATCACTGGAGACTGGGGCAGCCACAGTAGGTTTAATGATGAGTCCTCAGAGAAAACCAGTTAGAAGAGAAGAGAACGCTCCAAATAGGGAGCAACACAAGCAAAGGCGAGGTGATCTTTGCATGTTGTCTCCCCCTGTAGAACATAAGCTCCTGGATGGCAGGGACTCATTTCCAGCTTTTCTTTGTATCCTTGGTGCTTAGCCCAGTGCTTGGCACTTAAGCCCTTAATAAATACTAGTCGACTGACAGAGTATTAGCTGTAGGAAGAAATTCTGAGGTCCATCTTGTCTAACCTCTCCATGTTGCAGACAGGAAAGCCCTCCAGAGAGGGGCAGAGGCTTGCTCAAAGACACACAGCTCTAAGCAGGGGGTGGGAGAATGAAACCCAGGTCATCTGACAAAAAAGTCCAGTGCCCTTTCTGCCAAAATCCTCGGATCCATCCAGCTCATTGAGTGAATCCCTAGGCCTCAAAGGCAAGAATGAAAACGGTGTGTGGGCAAGTACAGGCTAAGCTGACTGGAGCAGATGGAAGAGAGTGGGAAACCAAAGCTGGGCAACCAGGTGGAGCTAGCTCATTGGGATGGGACGAGGGGGAGGACTCAGAATGTAAGTATAAGACATGCAGATCTGATCTGATAAGCAAGAGAGGGCACCATTAGGAAGTCATAAGCAGGGAAGGGCTGAATAAAAGCAGTGTTTAAGAAGACAGCTCCAATGCAGTACACGGAAGAGGAGGCCCAGTCACAATGGGAACAGCCAAAGAGATGAATCCGAGAGCTCCAAAGGCCAATCAGTAAGAACTAATGACCAATGAGCACGGGGAAGGAGGGAGGAGTCCAAGACCATTCTAAAGTTCTGGGAGAATGCCCGTGCTGCTCAAGTTGGGAAGGCGAGCCAGATGTGGTGGGAAAGATGAGTGCAGACAAAGTGAGTCAATCAGAGGAGAAATCAAGTGCACTTTGATTCAGTGGGCAACTGAATACATAGGACTGGCCTAGAGTCTGAGAGAGGCGGCTGGGCCATTCACAAAGGGAATTCCATCAGAATGTCAGCAGACTCCCATCCCAATCCTTGGCAGAGGTGACGGGGTGGGCCCATGGGTGTGGCTATTTAGTGCCCGTATGCTCTGGCTTTTTAATGTATGGTCAGTTTTGCTGCCTTTTTTCCCCCCTTGAAACCTTTCATTGTGGGGGAAGGGTCTCTAGGAAAGGGAGGGATACAGGAGGAAAATTAAGGATATAGAAAAACAATAATAACATTTATATTTTTAAAAACTGTCAGCTTCCTGAGGGCAGAGACTGAAGCTCTTTGTCTGTTCACACCCACAGTGTCCTGCCCAGCCTCAATGGAACTGAATGTAGCCAGGCAGGAGATCAGGGTTAAAAGCAAAATCAAAGTTGCAACTGCTGGGTACCAAGGCATTTCGTGCCAGAAGACAAAGACACTGTAACTCTTTCAGTCTCGGAGTTCCCAAAGGTGGATGGAAGCCAACTGTGGAAGCAAGAAGGGTGTCGGGCAAGTTACGATGTGACAAGCAACAGGCAAAGGCACTCATGGCTACTTGTCTGAAGAGTTCTCTCGCTCTCTGCCTCTGTTTGCTCCTCTCTGCGTGTGGGGGCAAATCTGACCAGGCACCAAGCATTTTCTATACGCCAGGCATTGCACCAAGCCCTGGGAATGTGGAGCAGCGCTCCCGACTGGCCCAGGAGCTTATGATCTGATGTAGACTAAAAGATGTACATAAATAGGCAGGGACACAGAGTCTATGCAAGGCGGCCTCAGAGGGGAAAGCACCAACCGAGGAGAAGGCATTCGGGAAAAGACAGCCATGAGTGGAGTGTCGATGGCCCCCGAGGCTTCTTTCTAAGAGGCGGAGGTGAAGAGAAGAGCTTGGGGGGGCGGGCAATCAGCATGTTGCTCCTTTAGCCTGACTGAGGGCATGGAGGGCTGTCAAGTGTTAAGACAGCGCAGGGCCAGGGTGGGATTAGTGCCAGTTCGTCTTTAATGCCCAGCAGCAGTTAAAACATTTGACAGTCAGACTCCCATGTACCTTTTGGTCTCGTTCTATAGTACTCCCTTACACATACTCTCTTCCAGGCCAAGAGGCCTGAGAACTCTCCCCAAACATTCCACCTCCCATGCCCACACAGGTAAATAAATGCATTCTTTCCTCCTCATGGAATCTCCTGTTTCCTTCCAAGGGGGGAATGGCCCTGCAGAGCAGCAGTTCTTAATCTCCCCCTGCCCCCACCCAGTGGTTTTTCCTCTCTTTAAATAAGCAAACACAAAGCATATTTAAAAAAACAAACTCTCTCTGTGGATGTTGTGTATTCTAGACCCCCATGCCCATCTTGGAACATAACACCTTTATACACAGGGACCAGTTTTTAAGTTTCTAGTTTTTGTACTGTGCCTAGCATATAATAGGCACTTAATAAATGCCTGCTGATTTGAATTAAATGTACATCTCTGCAGGAAGAGAAGAGAAAGGAAGGAAGGCTGGATGGAGCAGGAGACTGTTCCTTCCTGGTCTAATTTCTAAAACTGTGCTAACATGGGAAAGGAGGGGAGAAGAACCCCTCTTACACTTTGCTCCCTGTGGTCAAGACTTACCAGGACAAACCAGCCCTGATAGCGCTCATCCAGGCAGGGGAGCTGTGAGATGTGCTGCAGCGTGGTCTTTCAATTGGGACGCAGTCCCATGAGCTGGCCTGTGGGGGATCGGCTAGTAATTGTTTTTGCTAAAAAAGAGACAACGACTGAATTAAACAGCAACGCGGAAAGCATCTGGCCTTTGGCAAAGGTCACAACCAGGCCTCAGCTGCTCCTGATCCCCAGCCATTCTTCATCTCCCAAACACTTGGCAACTCTTCATTTTGGGGTCCTTTGGGGTCCTGAGCCCCACCCAGTACTGCATCTTGACTTGGAAGGGACTTTAGGTTCTGGAGGCCTAAGTCAGTACAGGACAATGTCCAGCATGGACTGGCCTCGATGGACATTTGTTGGTCACCTAAGGACCAGTTTAGCTAAGATTGGACAGGCTCATCACCAGGCAGGCAGAAAGCAATGATCTTTTGACTCAGTAAGAGTCATAAAAGAATCAAAATTCCCATGGGTAGAATGTCCACCCATACCAATGAAACATGGAACCCTGAAATATTAGCTTGTAAGAAGTTAGGGACAACTCAGTGAGTCTTGCACGTAGGGCCACTCCCATGGTCAGGACAGGCTGGATGGGAGCTGCCCCAGGTGAGGACTGCTCAGACATGGGTCTAACCTCAAGGATTCGGCCTTGCATCCTTAAGCTAATTCAACTCAAAAGCACTCTTGTGCACCTGCTATGTGCCAGCTGGGGATACAAGACAAAATGAGACAGTTCCTGCCCTCAAGAAATGCATGTCCCACTGGGAGTGGCCCCCCTCCCCCCGGAATGACGGCAATGTTCTTTCTAGCCAGAGGGCCCCATGGAATGGCAGGGTGGGACAGAGCTGCCATGGCTAGGGAGCAGCAGGGCAGGAAGCAGTGAGAGGGAGCTTCTACCTAGGCAGCCGAAAGGTCAGATGACAAGCGTGAGCAGAACCAGGGGACTCACAGGAGGGCCAAAGCTAAGAGAATGGGCACCAGTGGGAGGTCGGCTGTGAAGCCCAAGCCTGGAGCAGCTGGCAGACCAGAGGCACTGCTTCCTCCCAATGGAAGGGCTATGGCAGCTGGTATCTGCTCTTCCTAGTGCAAGCCAAGGATTCTTGGAACCTCCTTTGTTTCAATGCCAAAGTCACCCACAGAGATGGACTCTAGTTCCAAAGTGGCTGCCCTAGCTGGCCTGTGGTCCCTGCTGACTCCAAATCTATGCTCCCCTGTTTTTCTGCAGAGATTCTGGGTGTGTTCTGAAAAGCCTTGAAAAAGGAACTCTCCTCAGAGGGTGCTAGGGACCAAGTCAGCAGCACCCTCCCCTGCCCATGCAAAAGGGAACTGGGCAGGGAGTGAGGAGACCTGGAGTCCTGGCTCTGCCGGACAGAGGTTATCGGGCAAGTGCCTGTGTCACCTCACTCAGAGGCAGGAGCACTTGGTAAGTGCTGGCCTCAGACACTTACTAGCTGTGTGACCCTGGGCAAGTCACTTAACTCTGGCTCAGTTTCCTCATCTGTAAAATGAACTGGAGAAGGAAATGGCAAATCACTCCAGAGTCTCTGCCAAGAAAACCCCAAATGGAGTGACGGAATCGGACACGACGGAAAAACAATGAAACAAGGCATCCTGGGGACCTGGGTGCAAAAGGAAGCCCCACACAAGCAGCACGGTCCTGTGGCAGGAAGAGCGAGGGCTGTGGAGTCTGAGGTCACGAGGTGCAATCTCAGCTCTGTCACTTACTGATGGGGACCTGAACAAGACAGTCCTCTTCGGCCTCAGTTTCCCCATCTGTAAAAGGGGAATGCTGGACTAGCTCACTCCTGGTCCTGATCTGTATCCCCTGCCTGCTAGCCTTCTGAGGGGTGCTGATCAAGGGAAGGGGCACAGGAAGGCAGGGAGAAGGCAAAGGGGAAAATGCCAAAAAGCCACCAGCAGCAACCTGGGCCTAGATCTGGCAGCCCTGACCTGCCTGGAGCTGGGGAGCCCTGGGAGGTGCTGATCAAGGGAAGGGGCACAGGAAGGCAGGGAGAAGGCAAAGGCGAAAATGTCAAAAAGCCACCAGCAGCTATCTGGGCCTAGACCTGGCAGCCCTGGGAAAGTGAAAAGGAACAGAGCTGGTGAGGTAGCAATAGCTGCTGGGACCTGAAGGAAGAGCCCACTTAAATGAGCCCCGGGAGGCACTTCCCTCCAGATGGCTTCAGGAATTCTCCTGCCAGGCTCCCTAGAGGGACTGCTCCCAGGACTGGTCATTTTAAAAGAGAAATCCTGTATTCCAATCCCAGATCCATCAGCTTCCAGCACTCACCAGCCATGGGACCAACAGCAAACTAACTTCTGAGGCACGTTGTGCTCATCTGTAAAATGGGGCTAGTACCTCCCTTACCTAGGGAGGGGCAGAGCTGCGGCCTGATTTTCCAGACACACAAGCATGCATGCCCTGGCAAATCCAGAGACCAACCACGTGCCTTGTCTGCCATCTCCATAATTAGCCCCAGGAGGGCCACCGGGGCCTGCTCAGCTCCGCCTGGCTGGCAGCCCTCCCCACCCGATCACTGAGGAGGTGCCTTCTCATGTGGGCCCCCAGCTGGGTCCCCAGAGGCCCAGCCCACCAACTGCCCCACAGGTGCTGTCTGGGGGTGGGAGGGGAAGGTGGGTGAAGAGAGGCTGCCCAGTCTATCCCATGGCTGGAAACAATGCCAAGTACCCTTGCCAAGGCCAGGCTGGGGCCACGGGGAGACAGAAAGCACATTTCTATGCCCTTTCACATTCGCAAAGCACTCTGCACGTGCTCTCTTAGTGGCTCCTCACAACAATCCCACAAAGTACCTGCTGTTACTATGCCCATTTTGTAGATTAGGAAACTGAGGCTGAGGTTAATTGCCATACCCACAGTTACATGGCAAGTGCCTGAGGAAGGATTCTAACTTGGGGCTTCCTGACTCCTGTCCAGCACTCTCCATTTGCCTCCGTGCCATTCACTAATCATCTCTCACTGCGTGCCTCACCCACACAGCAATGGCTTACCTAGGCACAACTCAGCACATTTGAGGTCAAAAGGAAATAACTCAGCCCAAGGGTCACTTTCTGCAAATTCAGGAACGTGGGCTGTTAGCCCAAGTCAGCGGCCGCTGGTGGAAAGCGGCCCAGGGACCCCTCATTTCCCAGGAGTACCAAAGAGAGTTAGGTAGAGCTCTTGCTTTGGGGAGCTCAAGAGAGGCTCTCCCCACCATGCTCACCAGCCTTCCCTCTGCTGCGTGCCACAATCTGGGGATGCAGAGCATCCCCAGGAGATGGAGGTTTGGAGAAAGGTTTGTGGGTGGTGGCCTGGGGTCACTGAATTCACAGACCCTTTAGTGGAAGCAAGGAGCTCCAAACCAAGGGTGGCCTGGAGCAGTGGCGGCAGGAGCAAGTCAGAGGCAGCCAGGTCATTTCTGGGTATTTGGGAAGGATGCGAATTTCATCCTGTGCCCACAATCTCAATGACCCCTAGGGAAGAGGACGGACTGGCTGCGTTACTGCCTGGACACCTGCACCCCATCAGTTCAAACTCACTGTCCCTCTACTCACCCCTGTCACCTCCACACTCCAAGTCCTCTTCTCTAAATGAATTCTGCTGCAGCCCCCTCACAATTCTTTCGTAAGGTCTCTTGTGTCCTATGCTGTCACAAGAAAGGTTGGGAAGGAAGGTGTCTGTGGGAGAAAATCTGTCTCTGGAGGAGGAATCTGTGCCCCCCAAACCCTCCTCTTGGGAGGCAGCAGCAGGGCATGAGCCCGAGGTCAGGGGTGGGGGCCCAGGCTCCTTCTTGGCAGAAGGTTTTGCTACATCTACACAGCCACTGACAACACAGAGGAGCCTACGGGAGGGCTAAGAAGGAGAGGCTTGGGTTTCAAAGACAACAAGGCTTCTGATGCTAATCTACTTCAGGAGGTGTAGACAGGGGACTTGCCTCTTGGCACTGGTTTGGCAGAGGGCTCCGCTTACCAAGGCCCAGAGACCTGACTCTGGCATCAGCTCCAAATCTACACCCGTCTGAGCTCTAGAACCATCCCTGCCGCTGGGCTGGGTCACCAGCCGGCCGGAGCAAATGTGCCTCCACTGCCTCAGGCTTACAAATAGCCAGGCTCCCAGGCCACGGCAGCTGGAAACACAAGGAAAATCTGAAGGAAGAGCGTCTCCTCGAATCCTGCTCCCAGGCCAGGCTTCCCGCAAGTGCCTCGTGCCAGGCGGGAAGAAGGGAGTGTTGAGGGCATGGGGATTTTGATCTGGAAAGGGCGCAAGCCCCTCATCTTGCAGGTAGGGACACCAGCCCAGAGGGACTGTGACACACTCAGATCGCTTGAGTTCCCAGGGCCATTTTCATCACAGTACTGCCATAACAGGGCAGCTGATTGGCACAGTGGTTAGAGTACTGGGCCTGGAGGCAGAAAGACCAGGGTTCAGATCTGATCTCAGACACAATGCAAGTCACTTAACCCTTGCCTAAAAGAGAAGGAAATGACCAACCACTCCAGTGTTTTTGCCCAGAAAACCCCCACAGGGTCACAAAGAGTTGGACGTGACTGAGTGACTGAACAACACGGACAGTGTCACCAGCTGGCACGTTCAACCACCCTTACCAAAGCACCAAAGAATCCCAGAGCTCAGAAAGACTCCTGTCCCCTCATAACCTTCCCAAGGTCACATCCAACTTAGTGGCAGAGATGAACCCCACGCCTAGGTCAGCAGCCCCCCAGACGGGGGCACTTTCCATTAGGCTCCCTGGCCTGCCTCCAGCCACAAACAGCCCCCACCCCCACAGGCACCCCGATCCTAATCTAGAGCTCCAGGCCCTCTTACTGCCCCTCCCACACCAACAGTCTGGGGCGGGGGCCGGCCCATCCTTCCTCTTAGCTTAACACAAGTATCAGCTCAGATAGGAACTGGGACTGACTCCAGTCAGCTCACTGATACCAGGAATTTCCAGATGAGGAAACTCCCCTGTACACCAAAGCCCCAGCCCAGAGGCTTTGGGGATGTCTCAGGAGCTACTGCACCATCATGGCTGCCTCTAAATCAACCCAGAACAGAGCCAAGTTCTAGGATTCTGTGAAAGAGAACTTGGCTCACAGACGACCAGCTCTCCCTCCACCTCCGCCTCCACATGTCACCGCTGGCCAGAAGGGGAGACCCAGCTCTCCACACTAGGACTCGGGCCTTTCTGGAAGCCCAGGGCTCCAGGTTGGGGGTCCTCAGGTGAGGGGGTGTCTCTGCCCCCTCCCCTGCTCACAGCACTGCCACGCCTAACAGCCATTCCGTGGCCAGGGTCTGAGCTCAGAATGGGACCCTTCCCCAAGCACAGAAAGGTGACTCCCTCTAACACCACCACATCACAGCAATGATAACAAGGTCTTTGCAAAGGGGAAATCATCTATTCTTATCCACCCATCTACCATTTATTAGAAAAATAGTGCCAAAAGTGATAAAGAAGAAACCCTGATCCCCCCAGCCCCTGCTCCTCCCACTCAACACATCAGGCCCCATGGCCTCAGCCAGAGCCTGAGGATGAGGGGATGGAGGCCTGGCCTGTACAATCCACCATATGCTGGCCCTGGAGTCAGAAGGCCAGGTGTTTGGACTCCTCTTCCCCCACCTCCTGCTTCTGACCTCTGTGTCCTTGGGGAAGTCACCTCCCTTGTTTGGGCCTCAGTTTCCTCTTCTGTAAGATGAGAAGGCTAAGTAGGTGGTCTCCGAGATCCCTTCAGATCTAGCTCTGTAGTGCTGGGGAGTCTGGCCAGTTCTAAATACTAGCGGCCCAAAGAAAACTGGGCTTAAATTGCTGGGTGGGGGAGGAAAGGAGATTGCAATTTTCCCCATCTCAGCGCTGGAGGACAGCAGAGTATTGGTGAACTTCGTGGTTCAAGCACTCTCCAGCCTGGGCCCGAGCGGCTTCGGAAGCCCATCAGATGAATCCAGAGGACATGAGATATTCCCATGAGAACACCCATTGCCTCCTTCCTCCTCACTAGCTCCAAAAAGGTATCTGGAACTTCACTTAAAATGAGGCCAGGAAGAGGCAGGGCTTCCTCCAGCCTTTCCCAGAGGGAAAGCACATCCTCAGGAGCTCCAGGGACCAAACCCCAAACAGCCTCTACTCAGCCTCTGGCTCAGGGCCTTCTCCACCAGAGGAAAGCAGTCTCTGCTTTCAGCTCCTGAAGGGGCACAGGGTGAGGGCCATGAGTGAACTTGGAAGCCTCCAAGTCCAACTGCCTCCTTTTACAGATGAGGAAACTAAGGCCATCCTGGGAGGCTCAGGCTCCCCCAATTTCAGACCCAAGTTTCCTTCCATAGCAGGCTGCCTCTTCTTCCTACCCCTTGAGGTGACCTAAAAAATGCTGGGGGTGAAAAGGGTCTGGATTAGAAAGCTGTGTGACCCTTCTAGGGCTGTATCCCAAAGAGATCATACAAATGGGAAAAGGACCCACATGTCCAAAAATGTTTAGACAGCTCTTTCTGTGGTGGCAAAGAACTAGAAATCAAGGGGGTACCCATCAGTTGGGGAATGGATGAGCAAGTTGTGGTATATGAATGTAATGGAATACTATTGTGCTATAAGAAATGATGAACAAGCTGACTTCAGAAAAACCTGGGAAGACTCGTATGGACTGATGCTGAGTGAAGTGAGCAGAACCAGAAGAATGTTGTACACAGTAACAGCCACGTTGTGTGATGACTGACATTGATAGACTTGGCCCTTCTCAGCAATACAAGGATCTAAGACATCTCCGAAGGCCTCATGATGGAAAATACTATCCACACCCACAGAAAGAACTATGGAGTTTGAATGCAGATCCAAGCATACTACTTGCTATTTTTTCTTTCTCTTCTGTTTTGTTTTCTCTTTCTTGTGGTTCCTAATTCTTCTTTACAACATGACTAATGTTTAATAAGAATGTATATGTAGAGCCTATATCAGACTGAGCACCATCTTGGGGAGGGAGGTGGGGGGGGAGGGGGAGGAAATTTAAAACTCAAAAGCTTATGGAAGTGATTGTTGAAAACTAAAAATAAATTAATTAATTTTTAAAAAAAGAAAAGAAAGCTGTGTGACCCTGGGCCAGTCACATGACCTCCTCTGCCAAGTGAAAGGGGTGGATTCGATGAGCTCTGAGGTCTTTCCAAGCCCACTGCTCATGTTAACACAACAGTTATTTAACTCCAGACACAGGCAGGGCCCTTTGATCGGTGTGGAGTTGGGGAGTTGGCCAGTGCCCGGAGGTGCAATCCTGAGCACTGCTGCATTCTTGGAGGGCCAGAGTCACCAGAGCTGAAAACAGCTCCATTCCAAAGCCTCCTGGCTGGGGACCGAGTGAGGTCAGAGCAGTAAGGGGCTCCCCACCAATGGGAAGAATCCAGATGGCCTAGTCATTGTTTCGCCTCCAAAATGTGAAATACAAAGCAGTGTCTCCATCGAAGATGCTTGGAAGAGGGGGTGTTTGCTCAGTAGAGAAGTCAAGTCCATTTCTTCTAAAATGTCCCCAACTGCCTCCTCCTATTTCAGGATTTTGGCAACATTATCATTATGCCCCAAAGGGTTCCACTGACCAGTGGGCTGGGGTAATGCTAGACTAGCCAATCTCCACTGAAATCCCAGGATTCAAGGAACCTCTGGAACAGACCATGGAGGATGTCGATCTTAACAGAGGCCACATCCTGTACGAAGAGATCTCTATCCTTAAAGGCTCTGTTGCAGTGCTCATCACAACAGCCTGCCCACGCTTTCCCTTCCCGGAGGCTCTTACCCATCTCTCTATGAATCCCCCACCTCGTGGGCTGGGGAACCTTCCTCCAAATCCATAAACACTGCGTGGATGCTGTGCGGCAATGAGCTGACCCACTGGCTGTCTCATGGCCCCCATGCCCTGGCCTCTGTCTCCCAGAAGATCTCCTTGCCATCAGAGCTGCCAGTGGGCAGCTACAAACTGCCCAGGGTAGCCTGAGCCAGATGCTAACCTAATTGGGAAGACATTTAACAAAACAAACAATAATACAATATGTTGAACACTGACGATGTCAATATGTGGTTTTTTAAGTCACTCTGCAGCTCCCAGGGACCCTTATGTACAGACCTGTTCATGGCCCCCATTTCAGGTGAGTTTGGCACCACTTTAAAAGGGGCTGGGCTTGTAGCCAGTACTCCATTCACTAATCACATTGCCTTAGAAATTAAACAAAATGACCATGCTAAAAATATTGTTTATCATGACAGTTTAAAAACCGTTTCCCCTTTCCACTGGAGAGATTCTTTTCGTTCTTATCACTATTCTGGGAGGCCCTGGAAAGCTTGGAGTCAGAGGACTGGAGTCCAAATTTGGACCCTTGTCGGTGTCACTACTGGGGAACCAAGGACTTCACTCTTCTGGGCCTCGTTTTCCCAATCTGTAAAGTCGGGGGGGGGGGTAGGCCCAGAGGCGTCTCCTAAGGCTCGCTGAGGCCTGTCACCTTCCAACAGACTGTTACACCTCGAGGGCCAAAGTGAGTGTGGGCGTCCTCAGCCCAGTCCGGTAATCAGATTTTAACAAGGCCAATCAGGATGACTAAATCTGGAAACCTGAAACTAGAGACCAGGATTCCAAGGCTGAATGAATAACAAACCAAGTGTGGAGGCCACACCAGCTCTGCCAAGATGCCCTGGCAGGCACCCCTCATTCCTAAGCCTCAGGCCTCCCAGAGCGAGGAGGGCCACGCCAAGCGACAGGTTTGGTGCCGTGCTTGGCGTGCTGGGCATGCCTCTGAAGGAGACGGCTGTCATTCCCACCACAACAGCAGAAGAGAATTCTCGCATTGTGAACTCAGGTTACTACAGAGACAGTTAGCTGGGATCCAAATTCCAGGTCCTTCAACCCCACCCTTGTCTGAGAGAAGATGGTCTGGTAGCTGAATCTTAGCCCTTCAACGGCTGCCCAGTGCCCCCTATGAACCCAAAGGCTGCCTCCTCTCAGACTAGTGTTCTGCTTGTGCTCTGGGCATTTTCTATAGCAAGGCCCTGTGCTGTAATGGGAAGAGCACTGAGTTGGGACCCGAGTTCAAATCCCAGCTCAGCTACTTACTAACTGTGTGACTTTAGGTTAGTCATTTCCCCATTGTGGGCCTCAGTTTTATTCATCTGTAAAATGGGGCAATGGGGTTGGAGAGAGAGATTAATTGGCTCTGAGGGCATTTCCAGCTCCACATCTACAATTCTATGGCTCAAAAAACCCAAAAGCCTCCCAGTAACTAACCTTCAGGTAAGAAGCGAGAGCTGGACGTTTCTCTGCCCACAGAGGGTAGACAACTCAAAGTCACCCACTCGTGCTGCCATCTGGGGATTCCAGCCTTGGGAGGCAGGCCAGCAGGCTGGGGGAGGATGGGCCACCTGGACCAGAGGTGGGTTCCAGGATGGCCCTTTGCTGCAGGCATCCTATCAGCTCAGCTGCCTTCTCAGGCCCTTCCAGCTTTCACATCCTGTGACTCATTCCCCACTCTGCCCCTCCTGGTCGGTTGAGCCTCTAGAAGCTGAGACATCAGCGGGGAAGGAGGCTGGCAGGCAGAGTACGGGGCCAAGTCCATGTCAAGTTCCAGACCTCTCTTCCCCCCCCCCCCGTTCTAGCTCTAATGGCAGGTTCCCGTCCAAGTTTCCACTGAGCCCCGAGCCAGGGAGGGGCTTGCCACAGAACACATCCTTCCCAGGCAGAATCTCTTTAGTAACATCACCAAACCAGGCTCCCTGAGCAGAAAGGGGACAGAACAGGGCTACACTGAGATCCTGAAATCACCACTGGCAAAGCAAAGCAGCCTGGTGTAAATCCCACCTAATAATAACAGATGAGGGAAGGCAGCAGCAATGGGGTGGGGAGAGGGAGGGGCAAACAGCCCTGGGAGGGAGGGACCATCAGTATTTGTAAGCCCATTTTTACAGATTAGGAAACTTGATGCTCAGAGAGGTTGGGTCACACAGCTATGAGCTTCAGCAGTGGGATTTAAAGCCAAACCAGGACTTCTCATCCCCAAGTCCAGCCTTCTAGCCACATCACGAGCATTAGGTGAGGCGGGGACAGAGGTCAGGGCAGCGCCACCTCCAGCACCCACAGGTATTAATGAGCTGCCTCTCACACTGCTGGGGCCGGGGTAGGATTCCCTCCCTCTGTTCTCAGAAGCAAATAAATCATGGAATAAAGAAATAAATTACATAACAAAAAGAAGCCAGAGACTGTAATAACATCCCCACCACCTCCAGCCTCTCCTCCTCCCATCAGCATGTTCCTCACAACAAACACAGAAAGGTGGAGAGCACAGGCATTGGTATACCCATTCTACAGATGAGAAAAGGCTCAAAGATATTGTGATTTGGGCAAGATCACGCAGGCAGCAGAAACAGAACTCCAAAGCCTGGTCGTGGCCAACAGCCAACATACGCCCAGCAGGTGACAGTTTGCAAAGCACTGTATGTCTATCGGATCACACCAGTCCTGCAAGGTAGGTTCAGCAGAATTGCTATCAAACGCATTTTACAGACAGGTAAACAGGCTACGAAGTGAAGAAATTTGCCCAAGGTCATGCACTGAAGAGAAATCTGACCCCCAGCTCTGCCAAGGATTCAAGATGTGGCCCCTGTCTGTCACCTCTTTAGGCTAGTCTCCCCACACTTAAGAGATGGCGGGGGTGGGGCATGAGCTTCTGGGCCTCCCAACCTGTGTTTTTACAGCCGATGGCACAATTGTACTTGCCTCCTCTCAGACAGGTAGCTGTGCTGCATTTAACCACAGTGGGGTAAATCAAGGGTGACTTCAAGGGCCTGTGAGAGCCCCCTCGGACTCCTCACGGCTCCGTTATGGAAGAGAACGGACTGGGAGTCAAGACCTGGACTTCAGGCTGCCAGGGCCCTGGACAAGGTCCTTCCCCTGGGCAATTCTGACCCGTGAAATGAGAACAATATACACACTGCCTCCCACGCAAGGAGCTTATAAAGCAATTGCTTTGTACATCCTAACACATTAATTATATGTGAGCTCCAACTTTCGTTGGGATCCCCCTCCTACAGTCAAGTTAGTCCCCCATGGTGGGGCAGAGGATAAAAGTACTGGACCTGGAGTCAGGGAAACCTGAGTTCAAATCCCACCCCAGATGCTTAGTAGAGCTGGGTGACCCCAGATAAGTCTTTTAACCTCTGTCTGCCTCAGTTTCTTCATCTGTAAAATGGGGATAATAACTACTTTCCTCTCAGACTTGTGGGGATCAAATGAGGTGATATTCGTAAAGCCCTCTGCAAACTGTAAGGCACCTTATAGATACAAGCTGTTATTATCAGAAAGGACAAGGCATGAGGAGGGGTGGGATAACGTAAAGCCTGTGTAGGTATTTTAGGTGTTCACTGTTTTGAAACATAGACATTCATACCTGAGGAAGAACTGGCCTTGCCCTCCAGTGCTTGCTGGGTGGACAGATGAATCGCTCCAGTCTGCAAAACATTCGGGAATCTTCACTCCAAAGTGACTCAACTTTCTCTTTGACCCAGGAGCTTGTAGGCCACACGTGGGCCAAAGAAAGAGACAAAAGTACATGCATACAAAATACTAATAGTGGCCCCCCCCTTTTTTTATAGTAGCAAAGACTGGGCATCAAATGGGTACTCAGGAATTGCAGGTGGCTAAAAGAAATGAGGACATGTGAACATAAAAGAAATATTCTTGGGCTGTAAGAAATGGAAATGAAGAATCCAGAGAAACCTGGGAAGAATTGTATGAACCGATGCGGGGTGAAATAGGCAGAGGTGGGAAAACACAGATGATGATGACGATGCCAGAAAGTAAAACAACAAAGATTTCCCAGCTCTGATCAATGCAGTGAGCACAGCAGGAGCTTCACAAATCCTTGGCTAGCGACCAATTCTGACTTCAGCACCAGCGTGCTGCTGACACTCACCGGCCAGGGCTCTACAGACAGGTGGTGGAAGAGGGGGGCAGAACACAGCAAACATGTTCAGACACAAGCCATGTGTTGACTTATTTTGTGTGCTCAAACTTGTTACCTTGTGTAACAAGTTTCTATTGGGAGAGGGGGAAGGAGATGCAATGGGAAACTGTCATTTTTTTAAAGAGTATCAATAAACCTTTTTTTTTTAAATAAGTAAAAAAAAAGTATGACCTTTTCTGGTGAGGGGACAACTTAGCCCCCTGCTGGGAAGAAAAACCAGGTTAGATACCTGTCTCCTCAGTCACCTCTCTGAGGACAATGACTTTCAAATGAAGGAGACGGCTGTCATTCCCACCACGACAGCAGAAGAGAATTCTCGCATTGTGAACTCAGGTTACTACAGAGACAGGGAGTTTATGAGTTCAGTGGAGCTCAGCGTAGGATGAGGTTCAGGGGAAAGCCTGAAAACCTGACCAGATGTGGGGAGGGTGGGTTTCTTAGCAGCTGTGTGCAGCCAGGAGCCAGAGGAGTGAGGGGCCCACCATCCTCAGCCCTGGTCAGCCACATCTGGAGGTTCCCAAGGAACTTTTCTAGGATGATCAGCTGAATGAATTCAGAAAGTTGGCTGGGCGAGGGGGCGCGGAGTGGGAAAGACAAGTCAAGCTATCTTCAAGTGGCTGAAGGGCAGTCATACTGAAGAGGGTGGTCTTACTCTGCAACAAAAACTGGAAGTTAGAGGAGGGCATATTTCCGATCAATTCAATTAAATAGACAAGCATTGATCAGACATCACCTGTGTGCCAGGCTTGTGAACTACAGAGCCATAAGGGGGTTGGTCCCTGCCCTCAAGGAGCTGACATTCCAATGGCAGGGGCTCACAGATACAAAGTGAGATAGGGCACTAATACTCCCATTTTACAGGTGAGGAAGCCGAGGCTCAGAGAGCCCGCCCCAATATGAGGCAGCACATCAGAACTGGCCCCAGACTGCATGGGCACGCCTTGCAAGGCAGTGAGTTCTCTGTCATTGGCAGCATTCAAGCAAAGGCTGGGCGATCAAAGGGTCATAAACGGAGATCTGGAAGACGCCTCTCACTTTCCAGAGGAGGAAGCTGGAGTCCAGGGAGAGTTAGCAAGTTGGCCCCAGTTCCCACAGGCAGATGAGAAGCCATGCCCTCAGCCTCTAGAGCCCATGCTCTTTCCAGTCCCACGGCACCTTGCTCAGATGAATGCTCCTCCGCCAGGGACATTCTAATAAAAGGCAGGACAGGAGGGGGAGGTGGGAAGAGATGCCCTCAAAGGCCCCTTCTGCCATCTCACTCCAGTATACAAAGACTAAAAATAGAGAGGGAATAAACACTGGGCAGAACCGGCATTGAGAAAATGGCCCGCTATATCAGATTGTACACTGCCAGGGAGTGGGGTGGGGGGTGAATAAGAGGGAGGGGGAGAAAATTTAAAACTCAAAATCTTATGGAAGTGAATGTTGAAAATTAAAAATAAATTAATTAATTATAAAAAATAAATAAAGAAAATGGCCAGTTATTGTGCTGAGGGCTTGCTCAGCACGGTCTAGGCACTAGGAGGTGAGGGAATAAGAGGACAAAGGAGAAGTCCAGTTCCTCCAGTGTTTGGGATGACCCGAGTGCACACCCGGCCATAGCAAACCCAAGGCAGTATAAAGGCCAGGGCTAAGTTGGGTGGCCCAGGTCACAAATTCTGTGAGCTTTGGAGATGGACGGGTGAAGGCCCTGGCTGGGCCCTGAAGCCCAGAGGAGGAAACGCAGGCAAGTGTCATCATCCAAAGGAGGACTGACAGCTCAAAGGCCAGTGAGGAGACTGCCCGAGGACTGATCAGCAGAAATCCCTCACAGCCAAGCAGGGCTCAGACACACTTCGGGGAACAGCCAGGGCAGGGGTTCTGAGCAATCAAATAATAACAACAAGAAGCATGTGTCTATCACTTTAAAGCTTGGAAAGTGCCTTATTATCTCCTTTGATCCTCATAACAACCATGGGAAGGAGGTGCCACGATTATCCCGTTTTATGGGTGAAGAAACTAAGGCAGACAGAGGGTGAGCGTCTAGCCCAGGTTCACAGGGCTGGCAAATATTCAAGGCCAGATCTGGACTCAGATGTTCCTGACTCTGGGTGGGGAGTTTGGTCCATGGTCACCTAACAAGTATTGCAGGATGACTTAACTCCAAATCAAGCCTAGAACTATCAGTAGAACTCCCAGCAGGATTCCAGAAAGGCCCCAAAGTCTCCTTCCCCCAGAGAGCTCAGTTCTTCACGTGACACATCTACTCCTTATCTTTGAAATCCAGATGAGATGAATCAGTGGCTCAGAAATGCAAGCATTCCAGAGAATGGAAATGCCTTAACAAATACTTGTTGCCTGACTGAGAAATTCAGTATAAATGAGCCTCCACACTCTTCCCCTTCTAAGAAACCTTCTTCTAGATCAGCTACAAAAAAGCGAGATGGGAGGCAGAATCGGACAAGAATAGAAAGGAATTGTGAGGAATTTTCTTGCAATTTCTTCTTCCATCATAGTGAAAGCTCTTCAGATTTTTTGCTTTTCTTTGTATTCCCAGAGCTTAGCACAGGGCCTGACATTTAGTAAAGATTTAATAAGTGCTGTATAATTGAAAAATACTCTTAGGGGGAGGAGGTGGGATGAAAAGGAAATAAATGCTCATTAACTGAAAAAGAATTTTAAAAAACAAACTAAATTAATAAAGTGAATGTGTTTACAAGTAAAAAAAAAATAACCATGTCAAAAAGCCAGGCCGAGAGGTTTAGGGCCCTCAGATTCTCCACAAGCATACTTTGTGAGATAAAGGCACTGAGTAAGTAGTGGGTAGAGAGGAAGACCTAGTCCCATCTATGACATAGCCTCTAGGTACATAGATGGTGATGACCTTCGTTAAGAGGGAGTTTTGTTTTTTTAATCTGGGAATTCCTTATCAATACTTTCTCTGTGACTTGTCATTTCCTTGGTATGGGAGTTCTCAGAGATGAGAACCCCTTCTAACCAAGCTGGACAGCATCAACTCTGCAGTTTCTTAGTGCCTGCAGAGCTGAGATGTTAAGGCACTAGCCTTAAGACAGCCATTATGGGGAAGCAGGATTTGAATCCACATCTTCCTGACTCCAAAGGCAGCAACTCCACTAACACCAAATTGATTTACTATATTATATATAATACAATATATTTCTTATATAAAATATGATGTATTATATAATATATATTTATTATACATGATATGATATATAATATATATTTATTATATATATATAAATATGATATATTATTGTTTAAATAGCACTTTAAATACATTATCTCATTTGGTCTTCAAGAGAATTTGTTATTCCCATTTCACAGAAGAAGAAACTGAGGTTCAGAAAGGCTAAAAGAGACTCCTAGTAGAACACTGCTAGTGTCAGAGACAGTATCAGAACCCAGGCCTCCAGAACGCTTCTCAATCACATAAGACTGCCTCTCTCAATTTGATTTCAGTAGCCTTCTCTGGGCCTCCACGGAGGATCAGTCACCAAGTAGTGCTGGGGTTTCCCTCCACTGACCCTCCCTCTGGGAGGGTTTCCCAGACACCCTGCACAGATTCCCCCTTCTACGGTCACTTTGCTGTCAGGTTCCTCTGACTCCTCCCCCACTAGCACGTTGAAAAGGGGGAGGGCACCAATACAGAGCTTGAATAAGTCAGGGAGAGGCTTCCCAGGAAGACGGACACCTGAGGTGGGGGTGGAGGTTCTGCCTCTCCCCTTCTTCCCAAATGAATCTGCTCTAAGCACCAGATCTCCTAGTCCCCCCCAACACACATCTTCACTGTCCCAGGTTCCTCAAGGGGGCTTTAAGCTGTTGGGTAGAGCCCAGGCATTACATTATATTACATTACATTACATTACACAACCAATTAAGTGACCTATGCCTGACTCTACTGAGGATGCAGGATACTCCAGTGATGGCTTTCCATACATAAATGCTCCTAAAGACCATCCTTTGTCCACTTTCTGTAGATTTCCCTAGACAGCTGGGCCAGCACATCTATCTGGAAAGAGGGAAGTCTGGCCTAAAGTGCCCGCTAGAACCCATTTCCTGTATTTTCAGCCTCTGCGTATGATTGGCATTCGAGATGCTGCTGCTGGGATGGATCGATCTCGATTGATCTTCCCCCCACACACACAGAGCAGTTTTTCCCAAGCAAATCCTGATATCCCGGGAGGTGATTCAGCCACTGCCTTCCTGGGGGCCAAGACCCCAGCCAAGAAAATGCTCCAGTGCAGAGGCAGATCTATACCAGCCAGGTACCCCTCGCAGACAGGGTCCAGCTCCCGAGTCCAGACCCACCTACCTACCATCAGCACACAGGGTCACACACAAAGGCCATGACAGCTGCTGAGGAAGGCGGGGGACCTTGTGCTACCTAACCTCCATTCCGCCAGGGGCTCGCTCCACTAGGTCCTGCCAAACAGAGTTTTGCCCCTTCCCCCTCGCCAGCTTAAGGCCCTTCCCTTTACCTCCTACTCATTAATCTCTCCACAGGCAAGCTTGTTTTGGGCTTGCCGTTAAGGGCTTCGACACGGCCCGGACGAGCCATGCCGGTATGGAGGGTGCCACGGGCCGACCCATCGCACCCCGGCGATGATCTCCCAGGATCCTCCCAGGCCAAGAAATAGCCGGGAAGGGGCAACTGGAGGGTGGGGAGGCTATAGGGCAGGGTCAACGACCCTAATTAGGCAGCCCCAGCCCAGGCTCCCTTCCCCCGGGGAAGGGGCAGGCGGCGCCGCAATGCTGCAGGACCCCCCCCCCGCGGCGTGCAGCCTGACAGGCCGGGAGGGAGGGAGGGAGGGCTGGCCCGGCGGCGGGCCCGGCAGGGCTCACTCACCTCCTTCAGCTGCTCCATCTCGCTGCGGATGGTCTCATACTCCAGCTCCAGCTCCTCGTACTGCAGCTTCAGCTGCTGCTTCTCCTCCAGCACCACGAGCCCGTACTCGGCCGCCTGGATCTTCTCGCGGGTGGTCTCGCCCAGCTCATGGAAGAGCCGCTTGACCTCAGCCCGCAGCCACTCGGGCTGCGACTCCATCACCAGCTTGGTGTACTCCTCCTCTTCCATGGCCCCCGCCATGGTCCGGAGCCGCGGCGGCTGAGTGCGGAGGGGTGTGGGGTGCGGGCTGCGGGGGCGGACAAGGGGAGGACCTAGCTGCGCTGCGCCGGGCGGCGCCGGGAGACTGCCTGCCTGCCTGCCCGCTGGGCAGCCCTCAGCGGCAGCAGCGACGGCGGCCGTCCATGCCGGCCTCCCGCGGCTCGCGGCAGAGGGGGCTCCCAGCTAGCTTCGCCTCGGATCGGGGCTGGAGGAGCCCTCACACCATGCTGTCCCTGTCGCTGTCGCCGCCGCCGCCCGTCGGCCTCCTCGGGCCCTGGCCCTACCCTGGCTCTGCTCCGGCTTCGAGCGCCGGACCTTGGGGACCTCCTTCACCGCGAACGCCGCCTCCGCCGCCTCCGCTGCCGCGTCTGCCCAGAGGGAGCGTCGGGCCGCCGGTCCCGCCCCAAGCGCAGCGAGGCGAGGCGAGGCGCTGCGAAGAGCTAGGCTAGGCTTGCAGTCCTCTCCCGTCCCCGGCCGGCCTCGGGAACTACAAGGCCCAGGAGGCTCACTCGGCCCCGCCCAGGCCCTCCCCTCCCCCCTCCTAGACGCCCGCCCCTTTCCTTGGGCCGACCCCCGGCCCGCCGCGCTCTATTGGTCCCCGAGAACATCGAGGAAGAACGCCGATCTCCTTCGGAACGCCGGCACGCTTTACGTCACAGAAGGCTAGCCGCACCCGCACGATACATTGTATCCCGACCCGCTTCCCGCTTCCGGTCTGGAGAGCCTGGCCGGCCCGAGCCGGGTACTCGCAGCTGTTGGCCTTTTTTGAAAGGAAAGGAAGGCGGGACGGGAGGGGACACGCCCCTGCTGTCTAGTGATTGACCGCTGACGTGGCTCCTATGTCTGCCCTGCATCCAGTAGTGTCGGAGCTCCGGGAGTAACGGTCCGAAAACGCCCCTGGGGCGGGCTGCCGGGGGGCAGGGTAGACGGGACGCGCCTTCTGTCAGGCACGCCGGCCTGCTGCTCGAGGCCCACCTGGAGGATGGGAGCGCATGCTCTGCGCACCTGCGTGTGGCTAGTCTAGTGTAGGTGCCCGGGGTCCTGGCCCGGGACGCTAGGAGCATCCTGCAGGGAGCGACCTGTGCGACCGTCATTTCACCTCCATGAGCCAAGTTACCTCATCTGTAAATGGGATGGCAGCTCCACCTTGCAAGGTGTCGGTAACCATAGGCTCGTTTAACAGATGAGGAAACTGAGGTTCAATTCAAACCCAGTGTAAGTAGCGGGACCAAGATTTGAATCCAGATGTATACATACGTGCACATGTGTATATATGTATGTGTATATACACGTATGTATGTGTGTACAATACATGTATTGTAAGTGAAAACAGCAAAGCTCTTGCTGTATGCTGTACACCTGCACTCTTACTGTCCGCTTTCCACTTCTGACTGCCTTCGGGACCTGAAGTCAATTAGTCCAGAGCACTTGTTAAACACCTGCCGACACACACAAGTTAAACCAACAGGCCTTGATTAAGCCTCTCTATCTATGTACCGGGAGCTGTGCTGTGGATTCCAAGAAAGGCAAAAGGAAAACCAAAAACCCACCGTGGTCTCCTCCAGAGCTCATAGTCTGATGAGGGAAACAGGCAGACGACCTGTACATTCACGAGGCCTCAGTTGGGTGGAGGACAAGGGGAAGGCAGTTGGGGAAACCAGAGGAGCCTCTTCTATAAAATGAGGAGTTAGAGTTACAAGTGACTGCGAAGGTCCCGATGTTCTAAAGCCTCTGAATTCCAAAGGGGACCCTGCCCCCAAGTCCTGCCACAACCATGGCTTTTACTCTACCAAGACTTGCCTTGGCTTCCATTTTTATCCGGTTCTTCCACCTTGTTTCTACTCAAGCCAAGTCCTTGAACAACCCTTGTCCATGTGTTTCTGTCTATCTCCTCCTTTATAGTCAGAGACAAAAGCCCATCATGGGCTCTATCTAGCACAGCTTTGTCCTGCTACCCCAGCCTCAACCATCCCCATTGCCCTTCTTCCATTACTCCTTCCCTTCTGAATGCCCAGCAGGGTTACCACCAGCACTGAAATTCTCGAGAAGCCCCTACAAGGCTCTAGAGTTCATCATGGAAATGACCCAACCAAGAATCACAACTCTACAAAATTATTAAGCCTTTGGAACTTTGATGATGACTCCTTGGTAGGTGTGAACACCATCATAGGTACAATCAGCAAGCCTGCAGGCGCCAAGCACTGGCCTAGACTGAGGGGCTGAGACAAAAATGAGTGTCCCTCATCAAGGATCTCCCATAGGACCATAGATTTGGTCCTTAGGCCCCATCTAGTCTAAAGATGTTGAGCAACTTTTCCAAGGTCGCATGGATGACAGAGAGAGGATTCGGTCCAAGGCCCTCTGGACTGCCTCAGGACGAACACATCATCCTCTCCATATCACCCTGCTTCTTCATACTAGATGATGACATTTGGAAAGCTCCCACCACTCCCTTTTATGACCTGGGACAGGGCAGTGCCAGGAAACCTCCAGTAGACCGGGCCTGGCAGCCTTTTCCCAGAAGAAAGGATAATTTGAAGACACATTTCATCAGTTCACTGTGTTAAGAGCTCAGTGATCCCCACAGCTCCCAGGGTTCCTTGGGATTCTGAGACCTGTAAACCCCAGGCAATAAGGGTGCCTTTGCTAGAGTCAGATGACAATACTTGTGTCTACACTGACACAGGACTGGAACTGTTGACGTGAGACTCAGAGAGACAAATCTGTTTGAAGAGAAGGCTAGAGCCCTTATAAGTGGAGCCCTCTGCCAAACCAGTGCCAAGATGCAGCTTCCCCTGCCTATACTTCCTGAAATAGATTGGCATCAGGAACCTTGTCTTTGAAACCCAAGCCTCCCCTTCTTACCCCTCCCACAGGCTCCTCTCTGTTGTGTAGTTATTGTGTGGATGTAGCAAAACCATGTTACAAAAAAACCAGCTTGGCTTCCCCACACCCCTGACCTTGGGCTTATGGTCTACCAATCCTGACTCTCTTGTCTACACCTTCTATTGTAGATCGGCATCAGGAGCTCTTGCTATCTCGGAAACTGAAGTCCTCCCCAGGCTCCTCTTTATCGATAGCAGTTGTGCTGATGTGGCAAAACCCCCCCATGACAAAACATAACAGTTTCCCACCTGCCCTGGCTTTGGCCTCACTCCTTGCTGCTGCTACCACCTGAGAGAGAGAGGAAGGGAAGGGGGAGCATGGATTCCTCTCCCCCCACCCTGGCCCACTCAGGCTTTCTCCCATAGTTTCCTGCCTTTCCTGCCTTATCTACCTACCTATTTTAGGCTCATGTTCCCCTTCCCCCAGTGCTAAATGCCCCACACAGGAGACCTTGTGAAAGAATGTTTTGAGGAGGTAAAAGAGAAGAATTGGAAAGAAAAGGCCTCTCTAGCTGGGCTGTTGGAGGAATGGCAATTGGACAGGTCTAGAGAAGCCGGGAATAGGAATCAGAAGGAGGGAGGGGATGATGAATTTGCTTTATACATCTTCAGCTGGAGGTAAGCTGGAGCCCCTAGAGGGAAAAGGATCTGAAGAGTCTAGTGGACTAGCAGCTCAGAAGTCATCAAGGGATATGGTTGTATAGCATTATGCAAGTACAGCTCTGTGCATTGAGGGTCTTCATTTAAAATAAGGTTGGGGGGGTCAGCGAGGTGGCACAGTGGATAGACCTCCCTGAAGTCAGGAGGACCTGAGTTCAAATCCAGCTTCAGACCAAACACTTGCCACTTACTAGCTGTGTGACCCAGGGCAAGTCACTTAACCCCAATTTCCTAAAAATAAAATAAATAAAAATAAAATGAAATAGGTTGGGTCGGTGTTTTCCTATGTTCCTTTGTCATCATTCATAGCCTGCTGCTGGCTACCTCCCCTGCCCCCATCTCCGTGGCCGGAGCTGCTGCAGAGTCAGAGGTGTGGTCACATAACATGAAGTATCATTGCTTGTATCCTTTCTTTGGGGTGCTATGTGCTGGGTCCCCAAAGCAGTCCATGGTATGGCTGTGGATGGACGCCTGCACAGAGCCTTTATCACTGGGGACCACAGACCTATCACACAAGCTCCTAGTTGCTTCTCTAAGAAGTGAAAAACAGAACAAATACAGAAGGGGACAGAAAGGAACTCTGGGCCACTGTAAGCTATTTATTCTCACTTATTAGATGTGTGACCCTGGGCAAGTCACTTAACCCTGTTTGCCTCAGTTTCCTCATCTGTAAAATGAGTTGGAGAAGGAAATGGCAAGCCACTCCAGTATCTCTGCCAAGAAAACCCCAAATGGGGCCACAACGTGTCAGACACAACTGAAAAATGAACAACAAATTCTCCCTCTTAAAGGTTGGGCCAGTTTCACATTCATGTGGTAGTGCTAATTACAACACTAACTGTCCAAATATGCAGCAGCTAGGTATCACAGTGGGTAGAGCATTGGGCCTGGACTTGGGAAGACCTGACTTCTAAACTGATCTCTTTGATACTTTCTAACCAAGTGGCCCTGGGCAAGTCACTTAGCCTCTGCCTCATTCCCTCATATGTAAAATGGCGATCATGATAATGTTTAACCTCCCAAGTTGTGAGACTCAGATGAGAAAATATTTGTAAAGTGCTTGGCACGCAGAAGACACTCTACAAATGTTAGCTATTGTTAAATATGGTTTTATTTTTTCTGGTCCAAATGCACTCAGAGATTTTGGTGTTCGTCTCTGGTGGGAGGCCTCGGCTGTGGCCTGTTGTCCCCCCTAGCCCACTGTTAACCTCATTCTGTTATTCAAAGTGATAGATCTTATCCCTGAAGTGCTGGTGTATCTGTGGAACTGGCAATGTCCAGCTCAGTGACAGCTCCTTGGAGACAGAAGCAGCTGCCCTGGCAGTTGGCACTGACTGGCACATCGTTGGGAACAATTTCAAGGCTTTCAAAATATGATGGAGGCCAAAGCTGACTCACTATTCCCAAGCTGGGGTTGGGAGGGAGGAGGAGTTTCTAGCACAGATGCATCACTACCCATGACCTCTGGCTTCTGGGGTCCCGTGCCATCTGTCACAAACACACCTAGGAGAAGGGGGCAGAGCCCCACAGGTGTTGCCAGGGACAGGAGTCACTGATGATGTGACATGGTGTCATCACTGCCCAACCCAGTGATGTGTGCAGGGCCTTGAGACTGCCATGGGCTTATAGAATTACACACAGTATGACACTTACACTGGGGACCCATACAACACAGGAGAACACCAATGTGGACTCACAAGGAGCCGGTCAGGCAGCTTGGCTTGCTTTACTCATCTTCCTGTCCTGGTGCTAGACACACCAGTCTGGAACCTGGGGCTCGCTCTGCCTTATACTGGGCTAGGAGGCAACCCAAGTGATTGAGAGCAATGAATAGCCTCATCAGAGTCAAGGCCACGGCTTCTGCCTTTCTGCCTCAGATTAATTTCTTGGCTTTCATGATCATTGCAGGAATATGGGTGGGACTAGGAGATCTTAGAGCCAGAGCCAATCACTTCCCAGTGCACCAAGCAGATTTCTGCAGCAGGCGAAGCTGGAAATTCAATTCAGAATAGTAAACAACTGGGCTAGAGTTGGGGGAGGGGGTGTAAACCAGGCAGAACACCACGATTTTCTAGAGTCTCCTGGGAATTCTTGAGTATTAGGTCAGACTCCAGCCAGAGCCAGCTTAGGGCTGTTTGGACGATGAGGCACGAATCCTTCACTACTGGTCACAATGTCCTCCTCCTGCTTCTCATGCTCGGGCCTAATTTACTGATGCTTTCTGATTCTGTCCTCTGTGGTATCCTCACCCATCCCCGTAGGGCTCCTAACCAGTCAAGAGATTCTGTAGGTAAAAATCCTGAAAAATCGTTTTATGGCTATCTTTTGTTTTAACATCACCTAGACTTTCCTGTGTTTCTCTTCTTCCCCACTTGCAGAGATATTTTTTATAGCAAAGAATTTTTTTAAGAAAAAATTTCCGGGGGCAGCTAGGTGGTACAGTGGATAGAGCACTGGCCCTGGAGTCAGGAGGACCTGAGTTCAAATCCAGCCTCAGGCACATAACCCTCATTAGCTGTGTGACCCTGGGCAAGTCACTTAACCCCAACTGCCTTAACAACAACAACAACAAAAATTCTGAAAAAGCAATCAAAAAAGCAAATAATTTTTAAAAATCTGATGTTCTGCACCCATTGTCCCATGATCCCTGGGGGGGGGGGGTGAGGCTTGAAGGTGTTTTCTCCCATGTCTTCTTGGAGGCCAAGCTAGTTCTTTATGACTTCGCAACATTCATGTTTCAATTTCTTTGTGGTTTTTGTTCTTTCCATAGATATTGTTGTAGTGATTGTATATATTTGATTGTATATATTGTTTTCCTAGCTCTGCTGACTTCATTTTGCATCATTTGATGTAAGTTTCTTTCTTGCTTTTAGTTTTTTTTAAATGTTCTTAAACATTTATTCATTTATTTATTTTTGGTTACATTTGAGTTCTTAGTTGTCTCCCTTCCTTCCTCCCAACTCATCACTAGGGAAGGCCAGCATCACACACACACACACATACACACACACACACACACACACATACACACACACACACATACACACACATACACACACACACACACACAAAACTATATAATACATCCTTCCATATATCAGTTCTTTCTCCGAAGGTGGATTGCATTTTTCTTCATAAGTCTTTTGTAGTTAATTTGAGTATTCATATTACTCAGAATAGCTTGGTCATTTACAATGCTCTTTAAATATTACTATTACTGTATACAGCATTCTCTTGGTTCTGCTAATTTCACTCTTTATTATTTCATGCAAGTCTTTCCATGTTTTCCTAAAATCAACCAGCTCATCATTTCTTAAAGCATAGTGGTATTCCATCACAGTCACCCACTACAATTTATTCAGCCATTCCCCAATTGATGGGCATCCCCTGAGTTTCCAGTTCTTTGCTACCACAAAGAGAGCTGCTATCAATAGTTTAGAACATACAGGTTCTTTTCCTTTTCCCCCCAATCATCTTGGGGGAATAGACCTAATAGTGGTGTTACTGGGTCAAAGGGTATACACAGTTTTATAACTCTTTGGGCATAATTCCAGATTGTTCTCCAGAATGGGTGGATCAGTTCACAGCTCTACCAACAGTGTATTAGTGTCCCACTTTTTCCATACCCCCTCCAACATTTGGCATTTTCTTCTTCTATCATTTTAGCCAACCTGATTGGTGTGAGATGGTACCTCAGAGTTGTTTTTATTTGCATTTCTCTAATCAATAATGATTTGAAGCATTTTTTCACATGACTGTATATGGCTTTGATTTCTTCCTCCAAAAACTGCCTGTTCATATCGTTTAACCATTTATGTAGGCCTGTTCCTTGAGGGTCAGGGAGCCCATGGGGGAAGAAGTTCTCTTGGTCCTTCTCCTTGCATCACAGTCTCTCTCCAGACACTGTCACATCACTAGGGTCCAGCTGAAAACAATGGGGCAAAGACCTTGTTTGCAAATAAGAAGTAGCCAAAGTTAACCGGCCTTTTCAAGTATCTCCAAAGACAATCAGAAAGCCTTCCCTGTCCCACGAGGTTAGCCATCCTAGAATCAGTTACTGAAGGTCCACTGAAGCTCTGGTCTTTCCAAGGCACTTTCCTTACATTCTTCTCCCAGAAACAGTTCTATATGAAACATCTTCCACATGAAGACTCTGTCCAAGGTTTCTTGGGCATTCACCACTCCCCACCCCCCCATTAGAACTGAATTATTTATGTTGTCATCTCTTACTACAGAGAATAAACCATAGCATTCACATTCCATAATTTGTTTTGACGTCTACAATCAGTGGTAATTTACTTTGTTTCCAGTTCTTTGCTATCACAAAAAACTGCTATCATAATTATTTTGGTGTATGTGGAATCTATTTTCACGAATGGCTTTGGTATATCTGTGTGTGTGTGTGTGTGTGTGTGTATACAAATATCTATCTGTATATTCAATTCTATCTATCTATATCTGCTTAGCATAGTGTCTGGCACAGAAGTGCTTGATAAGTATTCTATACCTCTCTTATCTATCTATCTATCTATCTATCTATCTATCTATCTATCTATCTATCTATCTATCTATCTATCTAATCTATCTATCTATCTATCTGCCTAACAGTGGAATCTCTACATCATAGGGTATGAATGGTTTAGCCTTTATTGGCATTATTCCAAATTGCTTTCCAGAATGGTTACACTAATTCATAGCTCCACCAACAATGCATGTGTACCTACCTTTTCACACTCCCTCCAACAACAACTATTTCCATCTTTTGTCAAATTTGACAATTTGCTGTGTTTGTGGTGAAACTTCAGAATTGTGATTTGTCTTTCTCATATTACTAGCAATTTGGAGCATTCTTTCATAATAGTTCACAAATCTTCTTTAATGAAGTTTGTTCATATTCTTTAGCCATGTGTCTATTGAGGAATGGCTTCTGGTCTTATCCATTTCTATTTGTTGTCAATATATCTTAGATACCAAACTGCTATCAGAGATATTTGATATAGGTCCCTCCATCCCAGTAAATACTCCTAATAATAATAGCTGGCACTTGCAAGGAGCTTCACATGCATCATCTTATTTGATTCTCACAACAGTCCTGGGAGGTAGGTGCAATTGTTATTCCATTTTACAGATGAGGGAACTGAGGCTTAGAGAGGTTGAGGGATTTGCCCCAGATGACCCACTTACCAGTTTCTGCAATGGGATGTAAACCCAGATTTTCCTGACTTGAAGTCCAGCGCCCACTAGCTCCCTGTCCTTATCCTTCTTCACTCTATGAGCTGGTCTGGAGCAGGCGCAAAGTAGGACCTGTTGTCAACCTCTTGAGGCAGGATGTTTCCAGTCAGGGAGGCAGAGGGTTTGAGCAAAATCACAGAGCTGAGAGGACCGTGGTGGCTATATAGTCCATCTCATATGGAAAAAGAATTTCCTATATGACAAGCTCAACAAAGGAGCCTCCCTCCCCCATGGCGGCTGCCTTAATCAGTATCACTGGATGTAATCGGAATGTCCCTCATCTCAGAAGTCAGTGAGTCTGACCCATGCCTGGCAAGTAATCTCCCCCTAAATAGGGTCAAGAAGCAGCAGCCCTTGTTGGAAGCCCTGCAGTAAGGTCCTTTGAGACAGGCCAACCCCCTTGGTGGCTGCTCTAGCTGTTACCGTCTTGTTTCCTGACACTGAGCCTGAGTTTGCCTTTCTGCAACATCCACCGTTGCTCCTGATTCTGCTGTCTGGGGCCAAAGAGAACAAGTGGAAGCCCTGTTCAGCATGACAGCACTCCAAAGACTTAAATATAGTTATGACACGTCCCCTAAAGCATCTCTTCTCCAGGAGAAACTCCCTCTGTTTCTGCCCTTCATCCTCATAAGGCATGAGCTCAGAGCTCTTGGCATCCTGAATGCCCTCTTCTGGTTACTCTGCACGTTACAGTGTCTGTCCTAACAGCGGTGCCCAGAACTAAACATGATGATCTCAGTGTGGTCTGGCCAGGGCAAACCACAGTGGGACTCTCATCTGCTTGTTCCTGAGAGCTAGGCCTTTCTTGGTCTAGTCATGAAGCTTTCTGCTTTTCAAAAAAGAAACGCATTCTGTATCCCAAGGAGATTAAAAAAATAAAGGGTAAAGGACCTACTTATACAAAAAATATTTATAGCAGCTCTTTTTATGGTGACAGAGAATTGGAAATTGAGGGGTTGTCCATCAATTGGGAAATAACTAAACAAGTTGTAGTATGTGATTCTGATGGAATACTATTGTGCTATAAGAAATGATGAAGAGGCTAATTTCAGAAAAATCTGGACTTACATGAACTGATGCAAAGTGAAGTGAGCAGAACCAGGAGAACATTGTACACAGTAACAGCAATACTGGACAAGGACTGACTATGAATGACTTAGCTGTTCTCAGTAATACAATAATGCAAGACAGTTCCAAAGGACTCATGATGAAAAATGCTATCCACCTGTAGAGAAGGAACTGACGGATTCCGAATGCAGATCAAAGCAGACTATTTTTCACTGTATATTTTTGTGTATTTTTTTTGGTCTGTGTCTTCTTTCACAACATGACTAATATGGAAATAATAATAATAAAAATAAATCACATTCTTTGGCTCCCTCTTCATGTGACTGACTCATAAAGAGTTTGCTTGCAATTCACTACAATTTCCAAATTATTTTTCAAGGGGTTGTCTCCAAATCTTGTTCTTGCGAAGTCAATCTTTGGAAACTGAGTTTAAGAATTTACATTTACCCAATTATATCTTTTTTCAATTTTATTTTTAAATTCTAAAATTAAACACAAAAAAGCATTTTCTTATTTACAGCAGAAGATAAAAGAGGATTCTGTGTGAAACAATGAATCTCTGTTTCACAAGACTTGCTTTTTTAAAAAAGTGCATAATAAATACCACATGTTACTTTCAAAACTCTTGCTTGCCTGTTTTTCCTTCTGAATTTCTTTCTCTTCTATTCTATGCATTTAAAAATGTTTCAATGGTCCTCTTTTCCCCCCATCACTATTGTTAATCACCCCCTCCCTCCCCCATTAATTGAGAGAGGAAAAAAGCCCTCGAGACAAATAAGTCAAAGAGAAGGAATCTTTACAGTATAGTCTTAGCACCTTTCATACATCCAATACCTTCCTTTCAGAAGATGGGAACATACTTCATCACGGGTTCTTTGGAGACATTGCTGGTCATTGCTTTGATGAGAGTCCTTCAGTCTTTCAAAGTTGTTTCTCTTTACTATGGTGTTGTCCATGTATAAATGATTCTCCTGTTTCTGCTCCTTTCACTTTGTCAGTTCATATAACCCAGAATTCTGTGTTCTCCCTTGTTATTTCTTATGGCACAATAATGTTCCATTACCACAATTTGTTCAGCCTGTCTACAATTGCCTGAGGCAATGGAAAGCATCCCTTTACATTCTAGTTCTTTTCTTTTCTTCCTACCCTCCTTTTAATCTCCACTCTAGGGTCGAGAAGTTAGCTAAGCATGTGACTATTCCCTCTCCATATTATCTTCCCTCTTAATCTCCATCTCCATCATCACTTGCTTCCTTTTTTCATTGAACTTGGTGTGTTCAACCCTACCTTTGTCGATACGAGTGAGGCTTTTCTAATGCCCACCCCTACCCCATTTCCCATATTTGTATATTTTCATGTACTCCAATGATAAGAAATAGCATATTCCACTCCTTCTTTTGCCTGCCTACATGAGTGAATTCATTCTGTTATCCTCCTTTTTCTTCTCTCCCCTCCCCTTCACACCCTCAGAACAGAATCCATCTCTCCCCAAGACCTCTCTTTTTTTTCTTCTTATTTTACTCCCTGAATAAACTTTGAAGAAATTAAAGTTCTGAAGGGACACTTTTTTATTCTCTTCCACTAAAATATTAACATTAGATCCTCATTCAGTTCTTTCCAATTGCTCAAATAAATTCCCTTTTCTCAGTTTCTCTGGACTCATGTTGGTATTTCAAAGTTCCTATTCAGCTCTGGCATTTTCATCAGAAATACTTGAAAGTTTCCTGTTCCACTGAACACTCATTTCTCTCCTCTAGAATTTTATTTGGGGAAAGTTATTGTTAGTTGTAAGCCTATGTTTTTTGTCTGCTGAAAATATTCTTTCTCAAGATTTCCTCTCGTGTTTAGTAGAAGCTGTTAGGTTTTGTGTAATCCTGAGGAGAGCCTTGGTATTTGAATGCTTTCTTTCAGGATGCCTTCAGTATTTTTTTTTGGGGGGGAAGGGGGATGAAAGAGCTCTAGATTTTGGCTGTGACATTCTTGGGACCTTTCTTTCTTTTCTTTCTTTCTTTCTTTCTTTCTTTCTTTCTTTCTTTCTTTCTTTCTTTCTTTCTTTCTTTCTTTCTTTCTTCAGTTTTTTGTTCCTTTCAAGAGGATATTAGTGGATTCTTTCTATTTTACTTTGCCTTTTAGTTTTAATAAATTGAGGTTATTTTCATTTATGATGTCTTGAAACATAATATTCAGACCTTAAAAAAAACATGCTGTTCAGAAAGACTGATGAATTTAAATTATTTTCTCTTGACCTGTTTTTCATGTCAGTTGCTTTAGATATCTTACATTTCCTTCATTTTTTTCAATCCTTTGATTTTGTTCTAATATTTCTTGCTGTCTCATTTTGTTAATTTCTGTTTAGTTTATTCTAGCTTTCAGGGATTCCATTACATGGGTAAGGTGTACTGCTTTCTCTTCTAAGCTTCTTAATCTCCTTGCATTTCTTTCCTCAAAAACTTTAAAAAAGTGTTTTTTAATCTTTTGCTTCATTTCTTTTCTTTCTTCTTTCTTTTTTTTTCTTTTTGGGTGAAGCAATCTGGGTTAAGTGACTTGCCTAGAGTCACACAGCTAGTAAATGTCAAGTGTCTGAGGCTGGATTTGAACTCAGGTCCTCCTGACTCTAACACTGGAGCTCTATGCACTGCGCCACCTAGCTGCCCTTTTGCTCCATTTCTTCTAGGTATATTCTTCTGTGGAAATTCCTTTGAGTCTCTGTAATTGTCAAAGAGTTCAGTTGCAATAATTTTTAATACCAGTTGGTGTTCTCTTTAATTTATTTGTCTCTTTAGCTTTTGTCCCCATGTTGGAGCTCTGTGCCAGGACGAGGCTCTGACCCGTGGGCACTTTGGGATGGACTGGTAAGCCCTGCTCAGTCTTACCCTGAGTCCCCTGATTCCGTGTACTGTTGGGTACCTCCTGGGTCAGATTCTTCTTGGATGTTTGAACTTCAGAGTGCTGGATGGTTAGGGACCTCTCTGCTCTCTTAGGGTAGTGTTTGGAGCCACAAATTGCTCTGATCTGGATACTATTGAAACTGCACTGGTTAGTACCTTCCTAGTCAATGTCCTCTTGTGTCATTCAAGGACTCCATGTTGGAGCTTTCCGATGTCCCTGGGCCTTTCTCGGGGGAGCCCTGTGCTTTCACTGCCCATGACACAAAGTCTTGCAGGCTACGTGTCCCATCTCTGACACTTGTATTGATGGCAAGGTTTCTTCTATTGTCTGTGGATTTCTTGTTGGTCTTTTTTGCTGTTCTGAGATGGCAGATTTCTCTTGCTGTACTCTCTCATGGGTTTTCTCAGTCATTTTATAGGCTGTTGTAGGCAAGCTGGGCAGCCTATGTTCAAATTGGACAGCAGTCTTAGCTCATCTCAATGACATTTTATCTAATTTGATTTGGCCCAGGATGTCTACCAAGATCTGACTCTGCCCTCCATGGTATGAGCTCTCCCTCCCTCCCGGCTTGGTCATCTGCAGATTTCATGAGAAGGGAATTAATTGCTTTATCCAAGTCAGTGATAAAAGTGTCAAACAGCACAGGGCCAGTGGAGGGCTCCTGCCAGGTCGACATCAAACCATTAATGACGAATCTTTGGGTTCTGCTATTCAACCAATCTCCAAGTTATCTGACTGTATTGTTATCAGGTCTGAGGCATTGAACTGTCCACCAGCAGACCACAAACAGCCCGCGAAGTGCCCCCCCCCCCATGAAAGCATAATTAGGAAATGTTTAACAAAATAAATAAAGTGCAATGCAGCATCATTAATTGGTGGTTTCCTAGTTCCATATGAGGCCTGTAAGGATTCATTTCGCTTTTTTCTCTCTCTTGCTTTGGCCCCTTCTGGTTGGTGGAGTGCCTGTTGGAGAAGGCTGCGGTGTAAAGGTGGCTAAGTCTAAGAACCATACCACCCATAACCAATCGCGAAAATGGCACAGAAATGGCATCAAAGAAACCTAAGTCACAGAGATACGAGTCTCTGAAAGGGGTTGACCCCAAGTTTCTGAGAAACGTGCGCTTTGCCAAGAAACACAACGAGAAGGGGCTGAAGAAGATGTAGGCCAACAACGCCAAAGCCATCAAAGCACGAGCAGAGGCCATCAAGGCCCTGAGCACCAAGGCCTCCAAGGCCGAGCTCCTCAGGCCCAAGATCCCCAAGGCCAGTGCCCGGCATGCTGGACATATAAGATGGCCACCAAGAGTCCAGGCCCTAGAGTTGGCATCAGACGGCCAGGCCCCAGGATCACAAAGCCTGACCCCAAGGCTGCCACCAAGGTCAGTAAGTCTGATCCCAAGGCTACCACATCTGGCCCCAAACCCAGCAAATCTGAAGCCAAGGTATCCAAGTCTGATCCTAGGGCCACAAAGCCCGGTGATCCCAGGGCCACAAAGCCCAGTGATTCCAGGGCTGCTAAGCCCGCTGAATCCAAACCCAAAATGCTGGGGCTAAAGCTGCTAGGCCCAAGCCTTCAAAATAGATGCTTCAGGACAGAAGGACTTGTTTAAACCCTAAACTACCATTTTTTCCCAGTCAGGGTATGATTGTTCTATTCACTGTTTTGTACAAATAAAGAAAATGGTGAGTCATAAAAAAAAAGGATTCATTTCGATTTGAGTTTGAAACCACTGCGTAGTCCACATCTCTCCATATTTTCTGCAAAAAACATCATGAAAGTCCGTCAAGTCTGGTGGAAATAGCTTTGAATTTGGGGTCAGAGGATCTGGGTTCAAGTCACAGCTCTGTTCCTTGCTCTCTGAGCGAGTCATTTCGTCTTTGTGGAGCTCAGTGTCCCTATCTGGAAAACAAGGTCGTAGCCTCAATGTATCCTTAAGGTCCTTTTAGCCTAAAATCAATAATCCTATGGTGGCATCTAGGTGGCACAGTGGATAGAACACTGGGCCTAATGTCAGGAAGACCTGAGTTCAAATCCAGCCTTAGACACTTCCTAATTTTGTGATCCTAGACAAGTCACTTCATCTCTGTCAGCTTCAGTTTCCTTATCTGAAAAATGGGACAATAGTAGTACCTATCTCTCAGGATTATTATAAGAGATACTATCTGTGAAGTGCTTTGCAAACCTTAAGGCACTACAACATAATATAACTTATATGTAATAATATATAATAATAACATTATTATTACTATGACAAAAGATTTTCCTAATATCTAAGTAACCTACACCTAAAGCATTCCTCTGGGAATTCAGTAAGCTTATAAAAAAAATAGCAATGATGGTGCAGCTAGGTGGCACAGTGGATAGAGCACCGGCCCTGGATTCAGGAGGATCTGAGTTCAAATGTGACCTCAGACACGTAACACTCACTAGCTGTGTGACCCTGGGCAAAAAACCAAACAAACAAAAAACCAAAACAACAAAAAATGGCAATGAGGTCAGTGCAGCATGGCTTGATCTGGATGGAGCCATGTTGACTCTGGTCAACATTTCCTCTTCCTACATCTTTACTAACACATTCTAGGCCATGTACCTTTAACTACTAACCTTGCTGCTGGAGAATATGTGAGGAAAGGGGCTTCCTTCCTTTCACTGATGAGGTGGGAAACAATGGCCAGAACATATTGTGTGCATTGGCAGTCAGGCGTTGACAGGTTGTTTATGTTTTCTTTTTTTTTCCCCCATTAGTAATAGGGGTGTGGTGTATGCCTGGAGTGCTTCACATGGTGTTGCCATGTGAAGAATTGTGATGACGTAAGGAAAGTGCCTTGGAGAGACAGAGGAGCATGAGTAGACATTCTGGACTTGTTTTCAGCTGGCTGTTCACACGTCGACAAAGGGGCTTTTTGGATTAGCTGTGGAGACATTCAAAAAGGCCTGTCACTTTTGACTACCGGCTTTGCCTCATTTTTTCTATTGGGGACCTCAGTGACGCGTTTGCTCTTGGTTTCTGGTGAAGGGAGTGGAGTCTCTGACCTTGGGAGTTTTGAAGAGAGCAAGCCACAGGAATCTGGGAGTTTGGATTGAGCCCAGGTTTCTCAGCCAGTGCAGCATCATTGCCCCAGGGAGCCAGGAGTAATCTTCAGGAGTTCCTTCAGTGTGCCCATCTGGCAGAGATTCTGCCTTTGGACATGAACGTGATGGCCCCGCTGCTGTGTAGAAACTATGGGGCTGATGAGTATTTAAGCTGATGGCAATAGAGAAGAGAACTCCCCACCACCTCTCAAGGTGTCTGATTGCCCTGAAGATGTGTTAGAGCAGCCTGGCCCTGGAAGAGTGTGGCCAGAGTACCCACACAAAACTGTGTTACAAGGAAACATTCACAGAAGGAAGCCATATGGGCACTAAAATGTTAAATTTAATAAATATTTTAGAAAATCCAATGTTCACTTTCATGTACAATCTTATATTTATGTTCTTTGTGTATAGGACTGTTCATGTTTGTTGACCTCTATAATTCCATAATATTTTAAGAAACCAAATTTTCAAAAATACTAGAAAATTAAATAAGGGTAGCAAGGCTCATGGGAGGGGATGGAGGAGAAAGATGGGAGAAGTGATGTAGGATAAATCTGGAAATTTTTTTCAGTCATTTCAGTCATGTCCCACTCTCCATGACCCCATTGTGGGGTTTTCTAGGGAAAGATACTGTGGTGGTTTGCCATTTCCTTCTCAAGCTTATTTTACAGATGAGGAAACTGAGGTAAACAGAGTTAACTGACTTGCCTAGGGTCACACAGCTACTAAGTGTCTGAGGCCAGATTTGAACTCAGGAAGATGAATCTTCCTGACCCAGGCCTGGCACTCTATGCACTATGGCACTCCTAGCTGCCCACTACAGCTTCCCACTAATGCTTTCATCAGCCTTAGCTTTTCCAACCACCCTCAATTATTCTGAAATTTAACCCTCTTATGCTATTCTTACAGAGATTCTTTCTAGGAGTTTGTCTGGGAAGGGAGGAAAAAAAACCCAGATCAATGGCTTGAGGGAATGGAGGAATCAAGTCAAAACTTTATTTTACAATGGGGAAGATTGAACTAATATGAAACAATCTGGAAAGAGGAAGGAAAGGGAGAGATTGAAGATGAAGGAGACAATAGTGATTGCTGAGGCAGACCTCCAGAGGAGGTGGAGGGCACAGGAACAGGCTTCTGAGCGGAGGAGCTAGTTGTGACAAGGAGAATGGAGAAGGTAGGGAAGAGAGGTGATGTATGGTGCTTCCGACATATTGGGGAGAAGAAGAGGGAGCTCATGTAAGCTTATGTATATAGGATTTATACAGTTATTTACATGTTTTCTCCCCTCCTCGAGGGCAATGGTTTTTTGTTTTTGTTTTTGTTTTTCTCTGTATTCCCAGCACCTGACATATAGTAAATACTTAACAAATTCTTCCTGATTAATTGTTAAGTTCTTTAGGACCTAGGATGTGATCAGTTTTTATAAACATACTGTTGATATTTGAATTTTAACAAGGAACTGAACATTTGTACTCTCTCTCTCTCTCTCTCTCTCTCTCTCACACACACACACACACACACACACACACACACACACACACACACACACACACACACACATATACCTACCCCACAAATAATTTAGGATCCCAGAGTACAACTCATTCTCCCCTTTTAGGGTGCTAGCGGGTACCCCTGGGAGTTCAAGAGTCTTTTTTTCTGATGTTATTGGCTCAGGGACCCATTCTATTGTGTCTTCTCCATTAGTGATTAGCACCCTAGTTTCATTTAACCAATGAACACCAATTAGCTTTTACAAAGGAATATTTACTGTGAAGGTAGATCAAGAAGAGAAGAGCAAATATTTCCCCTCAGAACCTTGGAGTACACTCTTCCCTATATCATCTTGGTCCCTGGGGAGAATGGAATCAAACATAAAGAAGTTTCTATGTAGCGTTTGTCCCCAAATGCACTGTAGTTAATGGATCCCTGTTATTCTCTCTAGGCTACCCTTGATTGATACAGGGTCAAAAATGTCTCTCAGACTTTGGTCCTTGCTATCTGGGCTATTCACAAAACCTACATGGACTCTGTTTCTCAGACCTTTGACCTTTTGAAACTTGCAAGGTTGTAGCTATCCCCAGTACCCCTTCCCCTAAATGCATGAAAGAATAGACACAAAAGTGATAAAAGCAAGAATAGCATCATGTGCTCTCGGGTCTCTTCATGGTGGCCCAGGTGTGGAGATGGGAGCAGGAGGCCTTTTTTCCTATTAGAGGCTTGCAGCATTCTTTGCTTCCAAAGTTGAATATAACCAGGTAGAGAAATATGTTGACCAAAAGAGTTGGCTAGGGTGGTCATATACCAAGGCAACCACAATATTTTGCCACGGTGGTGGCAGAAGCAGAAACAATAGGTAACATCTGTCCTTGAGTAAGTAGGTGAAACTCCTAAGCCAGGACCAGGCAGAAGTTTGAGATGGTTGCAGCAGAGAGATAGATGAGTTCTTCTCCCCTCTCCTCCCACATCATTTAAAACCCGTAAGTATCTTTCTGTTTTAGGTACGTTCCTCTGAGGCACCAAATTTTGGGTCATTGTCATTTTACTTATTCTATAGCCTGTCTTCTTTTTATAGGTGAATCCAGTTCATTAACGTCAAATGTCATCATTGTTAAATTTGATTTTTCCTCTCTTGTGCCAAGCTATGACTTTGTTTTATCAGTAGAATGTAAGATCTACCTTATTTCCTTTTACTTAGTCTAACCCCAGTCTTGCATGTACACAATTACTCTCGATGACACCCACAAACAGCCCTGGGCACAATTTACAAACACACCTTCTTTATAAACAAATCAGGCATTTGCCCAAGTTTCTAAAACTAAGTTTAGTAGTTCAACTGAGTAGTTCAATTACCACTTTGATTTTTCTTTTTTTTAGAGTTTACATCTTTTTTCCTCTATGCATTGAGACACTTCAATACATACCCACAACATAAACCCAGTTTCTAGTGTAAGGGTGGGGGGGCAAAGCCCATTTGAAACTTTGTTTCAGACACTGAATCATCATCATCTTGAATGTTTTATTTATAGATTATTGAAGCTACAATATTTGGAATGGTTTATTAAGTGTTTATAATGTGTTTTGAACCTTGGGTGGCTCACCTTGTGACCTATTCACAGATTGTAAAAGGTGTGTTCCTTTCAGACTTTGGCTAGAGTCAAGTACATGTGAATTGTTTTCATTTCTCTATTTCTCTAGGAAATGTGACGTTCTTCTACCAACTTGACGATTATAGGCTCAGTCACAGCTGTGGTGGCCTTAAAAAGCAAGGGTAGGTTTGGAGATGAATAATCTCTGGGGTTTCAGAAGAGAGTCAGCTCTGAAGGAAGACCCTCACAGTTGAAAGAGAATTCCTCTTTGTCTTTCACCTTGCGCATATTTCAGAGTTTGGGAGGTACAGGGAGCTGTGTGGGAGAGGATTTCTCTCCCTCTCCCTGGCAGTGTTGTTTTATGGCAGAGCAATAGAATGCCCTGACCCATCAGAGAGCAGTCCTAGCATATTTTAGCTCAAGTCTTGTGTCCTTTGATCTTATCAGTTCTGGGGGATTTCCTTGAGTAACTTGCTGAAAAGGGGTGTTTGCTGTCATAGTTTCTTCACATTTGTTTTCAGTCGGTTCAATGTTCTACATCTACAACATCTACTGGGGAAAGTCAGACCAGGAGAAATGGGAAACTCCACAATGTCTTTCTGGAGAAATAAAAGGAATAGTTTTGATGAGCAAAGAAAACATTTTTTTTTCTGAAAAGACCACTGGGGGTATACAGAAAACTTACCAACTACCTTAGATATTTCTATATCTAAGGATGAATATAAGACTCTGACATGGTCCTGTATGTATGATGTCAGGAGTGTTAAGGCTCAGAATGGAGGGTAGCTGGCCAGGGGTGCCAAGGACAACAAGGACAATGAGGATTCTTTCTTTCTTTCTTTCTTTCTTTCTTTCTTTCTTTCTTTCTTTCTTTCTTTCTTTCTTTCTTTCTTTCTTTCTTTCTTTTTAAAGCTGTACTGGGGGGTGGGGTGAGGAAGACAAGATCAAAGGAGGTGTAGAACCACTGCCTTCATTGAATGGGATGGTAATTGACAATGAGGAGAGAGGGAGACGTGTCCAATTGTTATTTTGCTTCTGGTTTTTTTTTATATTTTCCTGCCAATGAGAATGACCTTTGGCCTGGAAGGGGCAAAACAAAGGTGGCTAAGTGAGAGTTGATACCCAAGATATGGAAGTCTATAATAGAGGCTCTAGGTGACTTTGATGAATTTGAATTCCTTGGCTCAGATAAGTTCAATCTTTAAGTCTCGAAAGAACTGGCAGCTTTGACTGCTGAGCCATTATCAGGGGTGGTTCAAATGTCAGGGAAAACATGACATGTATTGCAGCACTGGAGAAAGATGTCTCCCTTTATATTAAATGAGTAGAAAAGTCTTCAAACGGTAAGCCGAGTAGGAACTTGACTTTGATTCTTGGGAAAATTCTACAATAGCTCCTTAAAGACAAGATTGATGAATACCCAGAAAAAGGAATAGTGATTTCAAAGAACCTAAATTTCTTCATCAAGAGTTGTCACGGAAGAATCATCTGACACTATTGCCCTTTTCAGGCAGCATGACTAAATAAGTTAACCCGAAGAGTCCTGTAGGCATAGTCTCTCTGGATCTTATTTTCTTCTTTTTTTATTCAACTAGAGTTTAGCAAAGCATTTGATCTAGTACCTCATAGTATTTGTTTTGTGCATAGAGGTGTGGAGTACAGCATTACACAAATAGGTGGAGTCAAGAAAGTTTGGGTGATTAGATTCAAAATAGGATCAAATGAGATAATATTTATAAAGAGCTTAGCACAGTGCCTGGCACCTAATAGGTTAGTAAATCCTTGTCCCCTCCCCCTTAGGGAAGCTAGGTGGCAGAGTGGTTAGAGTGCTAGGCTTGAAGTAGAGACACCTGAGTTCACATCTCAGGTCCTTACTGACTGTGTGACCCTGGGCAAATCACTTAACCTCTCTGCCTCAGTTTCCCCAACTGTAAAATGGGGGAAACAATAGTACCTACCTCACAGTGCTGCTGTGAAGATCAAAAGAATGCTTTGTGAAGCACTTGGCGTAGTGCCTGTCACAGAGTAGACATTTAATAAATGCTTATTCCCATCTTCTTCCCCTGCTTACTAAATGGTTCAGTCACACGATGCTAAAAAAATCTCCAGTCTGAGGGTCCCAGGGATCTGTACTTGGTCCTGTGCTATTGGCCATTTTTACAAATGACTTAGTTACAGGCATAGATGGTGTGCTCAGCAGATTTGCAGATCACAGAACGAGGAAGGAGAGCTAATGCGGTGGTTAGAAGAATCAGCATCCAAAAAGATCTTGACAATCATGAGCACCAGGCTGAAAGAAATATGAGAACAGGACCTCTCCACCAATCAACAGTACTCCTCCATGAAAGGCACTGGAGATACAAAACCAAAAATGAAACAACCCCTGCCCTCAAGAAGCTTGCATTCTATCAGGGGAAGCACCATGTGAAAAATAAGTATATACAGAATGGGCATGAAATAAATATGAAGGAGTTTTAGAAGGGAGGGAGTTGGGTGGGTAGATGGCACAGTGGATAGAGCTCTGGCCTTGGAGTCGGGAGGACCTGAATCAAATCTGGCCTCAGACACTTGACACTGTGTGACCCTGGGCAAATCACTTAACCCCATTGCCTGTCCAGAAAACAAAATAAAAAGGGAGGGGGGCCAGGGACCCCCTTTGAGTACCTGAAGAGGGTCAGGAAAGGCTTCATGCAGGAGGTGTGTGTGAGCTGAGTCTTGGAAGAAGACAGGATTTGAAGGGACAGAAGTGAGGCAGGAGTGTATTCCAGGCACAGAGATGAGTCAGTCGAAAGGCAAAGAGATAGGGCATGAGATTAAATGAGGACAGAACTCAAGTGCCTGGCTGCATTTTTAGCTCTGAGCCCAGGTCATCAAACAGTGATCCTTAAAAGTGAACATTTCTCAGCCTGTTGGTAACCTGGTGAGTTCAAGAAGTGATGAGCAGGTGCCCAGCAGGGAGTGATTTGTGCCTTATTACCCCAATGAATCTGTAGGTTTAATTCAACACTAGTATTTTATATAAATCTAAATTTTTGGGGTTACATTTTAAGTTCTGAACTGTTTCCCTCCACCACCACCCCACCCTGCACTAGAGAAGGCCACTATCTGACACATATCTATATACAGCTAGATACACACATACACATATATGTAAAATCATACCATGCATACTTCCGTTTATCAGTTCTTTCTCTGGAGGTGGCTAGTATTCATAGGTCCTTTTTAGTTGATCTGAGTATTTATAATACTCAGAATAGCTTAGCTATTCACAGTTATTTTTTGAATAGTATTGCTGTTACTGTATACAATGTTCTTTTGGTTCTGCTCATTTCACTCTTCATTATTTCATACAAGTCTTTTCATATTTTTCTAAAATCAACTTGCTCGTCATTTCTTACAGCACAGTAATATTGCATCACAATCATTTACCACAACTTATTCAGCCATTCCCCAATTGATGGGCATCCCCTCAATGTCCAGTTCTTTGCCACCACAAAGAGAGCTGCTATAAACATTTTAGAACATATAGGCTCTTTCCATTTTTCCCTGATCATCTTGGGGAACAGACCTAATAGTGGTATTTTAGAGTCAGAGGGTATAGGCAGGTTAATAACTCTTTGAGCATCATTCCAGATTGCTCTCCAAAATGGCTGGATCAGTTCACAATTCCACCAATACTGTCTCAATTTTCCCACATCAAATCAATGCTAGTTGAAACAATGAGATTCCTCAGAGGATTATACCTCCACCTAAACTTTAATAAACAGAGGGTCAAAAAAATCAAGGGAAATAAATCAATCAATAGACATTTATTAGGGTGCTTACCATGTGCCAGGCCCTGTGCTAAGTGTTGGTGATAGAAAGAAAAAGCAGAAACAGACCCTGCCTTCAAGGAGCTCACTTTCTAATAGGGAGACAACATACATATAATTGGCATATACAGGATAAATACAGAAGAGAAGAAAGGTGGCTTTAGAAGGGAAGGCTCAAGTGGTTTGGGTTGGGAACCGTGCCAGGCTTCACACAATACTCCGTGCTTGAGCCGAGTCTTAGTGGATGTTCAGTAAACATCCTAAACTCAACATTTACAAAACGGAACTTTCCCCCTAAACCTCCCCCTGCCCTACCTTTCCTATTACTATAGAGGGCAATGCCGTCCTCCCAGTTCCCCAGCCTCAAAACCAGGTATCATACTAGACTCCTAGCCGTCCCTCACTCCCCTCCTCCCCACCTGTTGCCAAGGCCTATAAATTTCACCTTTGCAGCCTCTCTGGAACATATCCCCTTGTCTCCTCTGACACAGCTACCAGCCAGGTTCAGGCCCCATCACCTCATGCTGGCATTATTGCAACAGCCTGAAAGTAGATCTGCCTGACCCCTGTCTCTCCCCACTCCAATCCATCCTCCGTTCAGCCACCAAAGTGATTTTCCTAAAGCCCAGGTCTCAGTGTGCCACTCTCTCCTCCCCTCAATAAATTCCAGTCTCTATCATCTCCAGGATCATAAATAAGATCTTCTGTTTGATATTGAAATCCCTTCATTACCGAGCTTCCTTCTACCTTTCCAGTCTTCTCACACTTTACTCTCAGCCAGGTACTCTTTGATCAAGTGACATCCACCTCCTTGTTGTTCCATAAACAGGACATTCTACGTCTTGGATCCCATCACTTTCCACAGCTGGTCCCTCATACCTGGGTGCTCTTCCTCTTCATCTCTGTCTCCTGGCTTCCTTGCCTTCTTTTCAGTCCCAATTAAAATCTCACCTTTTGCAAGATGTCTTTCCTAACCCCTCTGAATTGTAGTGCCTTCCCTCTTTTAGTTATTTCCTATATGTCACACACACACGGGAGGGGAGAGAGAGAGAAGGGACTATTTCATCTTCTTGTATCCCTAGCACTTAGCAACATACCTGGCACACACCAGGTGCTTAATAAATGTTTATTGACTGACTTAAAGGAAGTCACAGATTCTATGTGGTGGAGGTTAAGGGGGAAAGCATTTGAGGAGTGGGGTGTGGGGTGGGGCAGTCAGGCCAAAGGCACTGAGGTGCCAGGTGGAGTGGTCCTGGTTGAAGACTGGCATCTAGGCCAGTTTGGCTGGCCTAGAGAATGCTGGGAAGAGGAAGGCGTTTAAAGACAGGAACACTAGAGAGGGACTGGGTTGTGGGATGCTCTGTAGTCAGACACGACGACGGAAACACGACTTAACCGCAAAGCTGCTCCTCTTTTGGGGTGTAGCGCCCTAAGTTTAGAACGATTTACAAAGAATAAGGAAAAGGAAAGGAAGGTATCCAGGTTGGCGGCACTGCGCTTTGTGACATTTGCCCCTTGCCCAGCTTACTCCAGAACGTTCCAGACTGGCAGGGTCTTATTCATTGTTGCCCCTGGAGAAGTCGAGCGGAGACTCGTAATTCTTTTTAGGGCTGGCCAGGGGCCAAGAGGACGGAGAACTCGCTGCGCGAACAGTGGACCTCCAGTGTCCTCACCACTCACCCCAGGACAGCGTGTTGGGAGCTTTGACGGGGTAGAAAGGGTGGCGCCGGACCTGACCACCCGCACTCCAGGTTCAGGGGACGGTAGTTGGCCGCAGCTCGAGGGCCCTGGGGGTTGGGCAGCGGCCCCGAGCTTTTTATTCTGTGTCTCCCGAGGGCTCAGCGACTGTGGCCGCAGACAGTGTCCATCCTGGCCCCAGTCGATCCAGTCGTTTGTCCTACGGAAGTTCCATCTGTGCGCCATCCCTCTCTCCCTTTCTCCATCTTTCGTGTAGTTCTCTCTACACACTGTTGTGTGTCTCCTCAGGTATTACGAAAGGAACAAAGGAAAGAAAATGCAAGGGATGGGGGGCTGGGGGGAGGAAAAGGCTGCGCAGTGGGGGTCAATTATTTAGGTCCTTAAGGCCATTCTAAGTACCATAGAGATTTGAACCCAGTCCTCAGACCTCAAGTCAGTCGGGTGCGCCCATGCTATGATCATCTCCGCTGCTTGAAGGCTCAGTTGTGCTGGCAGACAACGCATCTCACGGAGCTTTCTGATTTCCTGTGCCTGGGGCTGGAGGATTTCTGGCTGTTCTCCGAACATTCTGATCGTCTTTGGGCCTGACGGTTCTTAATCCTTCAACGGACGCCTGACTGTATACAGAACACTAGAGTTTGCAAAGCGCTTTGCGTTCACTATCTCATCTGAACCTTACAATAGCCCTTTAAGGTATTATTATCCCCATTTTGCAGGTGGGGAAACCAAGGCTCAGAGAGGTTAGGTTACTAGCTCACAGTCACCCAGCCAGTATGGATCAAAGGCAGGCCTTCATTCCAAGGTTTCCTTATTCTGAGGCCAGCCTTGTGTCCACTGCATCAGGCTGCTTCACTTTGTACATGAGAAAAAACTGGTCATTGCTTCTTCAGACAGTCCGTTCTTGGTCCACATTCAAGACTGTCTCCAGTGCTGAATATTTATTGTATTATTCGTGGGATATTCAGAGTCACTCTGGGAGGCAGGTACTGCCCAGGAAGTTATTTTACAGTTGAAGAAACCAAGGCTCAGAAAATAAGTGTTAGGGGCAGTATTTGAACCTAACGTTTCCTGACTCCCAAGTCCAAAATAACGATCACTAAGTTCAGTGGGAAGGAATACAGACATGTTCCTTTGGACTGCTATTTGTTTTGGTCTCATTAACACAAATGGTATTAAGAAATGTTTGTTTCCTTGAAAATATCAATTATATAATTTTAGACATAAAGTATATGCAGACTGGCCAGATCTAGGAAATCGGTGAAATGTTCTTAAGGATCATCAACATTTTCAAGCTACCATTAGAGAGAGCAGGACTGTTTTGTGCCAACGTCGCTAAGGATCACATGAGATATCATTACAGATGACAGAGAAAATGAGACAGAAATGTTTGTTCTCAGTCACCTGACTGACAGCATGCTGCCTGATTGCCTCTGCTCCTGGCTGGGTGGTCTCCTTTATAGAGAGGAAAAGCTCTGCTTCTGGTGTCACTTATCAGTAAATTCTCGGTTTTTTTTTTTAAATTGGCCTTAAAGGTTTGAGGGGCTAAGAGACCCATGGACAAACATGGATACACACGGTTGATCTTTTCTTCACTTATGACTGGTTCTTCAGCCAGGTTATCAGCAGCCTTAAATGCACACTGTTTTTATTAGGGTGGTAGGGGAAAGGTATATGATGGATGATTTCTCATAAGTGGCTTAACAGTGACACTCATTCAGTCACCTTGGGTGACTTTTGGCTTTGTCTCTGCGTGGGAAGTCTGCCCATCATGGTAGTCAAAAGGACAGTGGTTCAAATCTTGTGTCTGTCATTTACCGTCTGTGTGACGGCAGGCAAGGCCCAATCTAATGGGGCCCTGGTTTCCTCATTTGTAAAATGATGGATTAGAAAAGATGACCTTGAGGTTTCTTTCAGCTCCAGATCTAAGAGCCTATGGTAACAATTAACCTGAAAATGACATTGGAAGAACTGATTGCCAGCTCTGAGTAAGGGAGGGGAAGCCCAGGGGAGCTTCTTGCAAAGGAAGAAATCGGCTGAATTTTTTAGCATGAAAATTATGAGGTTAACAGCAGCTATACTTCAAAGCAAATTGAACACTTTATCATACAAGCAAACAAGCATTATGATCAATTCTTTTTTTTAAATTTGGAGAACATTTTATTTTGGTTTTCAGATGTAACATTTCATTTTTATTGTTTTATAAATAGTATATTTTAAAGTAATTTTCAACATTCCTTTTTCATAAGATTTTAAGTTTCAAATATTTCTCCTTCCCTTCCCTCCCCCCTTCCCAAGATGGCAAGCAATCTCAATCAATGATTCTTAATATAGACATTTCATCTACTTAGGAAAGAAGTCTCCTTAAATGGAAGTTATGTTGGCAGTTTTCACATACTATAATGGAAACCTGGATGCTAAGAAAAACACAAGGGCTTTTAAAAAAAGTTATATTGGGAGACAAAGAAGGATCTGAAAAGGCATTAGACCTTTGCTTGGGGAAGATGAGATAATGATTGATAACCAACAAGAGATAGGAGGTGAAGCTACCCAATTTCCATTTTGTTTCTGCTTTCTGTGCCAAAGAGAATAACTTTTTGGATTGGGAGGGACAGAAAATGACTCACTTGGTATCCAAGACAAATAAGGAAATAGTAAAAGAGACCCTAGCTACCACTGCTGAATTTAAATCCCTTGGCCCAGATGAACTATATGAAAGAATTGGCAGCTGTGATCCCTGTCAATGATATTGGAAAGATCATGGAAAATAGGAGAAGTGCTACACAATTAGAGAAAGGTGAATGTTCTGATTAAAAAATAAAGAAGAGAGTCTGTCCACTGTAGACCAGTGAATTGAACTTTGATTCCTAGGAAAATTTAACCCATTCAAAAGATGATTTGTGAACCATCTCCTGGAAAGGGAAGCAGTGATTCTGAAGAGCCAGGTTGGCTTCCTCAAGAACAAATTGAATCACACTAACCTCATCTCCTTTGTTGACAGAGTCACCAAGCTAGTGGACAAAGGCAACAATTTTAGTAAAGCTTTTTGATAAAGTATCACATTCTATACTTGAGGAGACAATCATGACATATGTATTAGATGATTTGATAACAGATGTATTCAGAACTGGTTAGATGGCTGGCTTCAGAGAGCCATTGTGAATGCAGTGTCATTGTGACAAGATGTCTCCAGGACAGGACCTTAGGGCTCTGGACTTGGTTTATCAAAGACTTAGACAAAGGCATAGATGGCCTGCTCAGCAAACGTGTAGATGACACACAGCTAGGAGGGTTAGCTAACACACTGAAACACTGGAACATGGCACTGAATGTACTAAGATGGAATTCAATAAAGGCAAATGAGAAGTCTTGCCCTTGGGTACAAAAATTCCAAAGATGGGAAAGGTATGAATAGATGTTGACATGTTCAGAGAAGGATCTGGGGGTTTTGGTGGACAGAAAGCTCAATGTGGGTCAGCAGCGTGACAATGGCTGCCAAAAACTCCAACGTGGCCTTGGGCTGTAGTAGGAGGGGCAGAACTTCCGGAAAAAGGAAGTTGAGAATACCCTGGATTCTGCTTTTGCCAGACCTCCTTAGGAGTACTGTCTCCTCTTCTGGGCACCACAATTGAAGAATGGCGCTGCTAAGCTGAACAGCATGTTGAAGACAGTGAAGCTCATTGGAGAGAATTGAGCATGTTTAACCTGCCTACAAGGATACTAGGGTGCCGGGTCTGTAATAGCCATGTCAAGGTATTTAAAGGGCTGTCATGTAGGAGAGGAATTAGCGCTATGTTGTAGAATAACAATTAGTATTTATAAAGTGCCTACTATGCACCATGCGCTGTGCTAAGTGCTTTACAAATGTCTCGTTTGTGTGGCCCCAAAGAGCAGAATCAGAAACAAAGGACAGAAGTTGCAAACGGACTAATCCCTGATGTCGGGGAAAAACCCCAGAGAAACCAAAACTTGCCTAAGCACCAGAGCCGTCCAGAGGGGAATGGGCTGCCTCTGGGGGTCTTCTTGGAGGTCTTCAGGCAGATTCTGAATGAGCACCAGCTGGGTATTGTGTTGGTGATTCCTTCCTGTGTGGGTTTGACTGAGTTTCCTTCCAACTCTCAGATTCTGTGACTCAGGGAATCCAGGGCCATGCAGGGCTCAGTCCATCGAGCAATAAAGCTGAGCACTCTGCTGGCACAGAGGAGATAACGTGCCTCCAGGTCAGGTGGATATATGTTTGTAACTTCTGTTCTTGCTAGATCTTCTCAGTCAAAAGGAGAAGAGGAAGAGGAGGTAAGGCTCAGATCTGCTTTCCATTTACAGGCAGAGGTTCACACACCAGTAACAACTTGAGTCATGGTATGGGTCAGAGCAGTCATATTGGCCAAGAAAGAGGCCACCCAGACTAGACTGAAAAACATGCTTTGAGGACTACAGTGCCCTCCTGGGTCAGTTGGAGCTATGTGGCAATCAGCCCTTAGGCATATACAATCCTTTGTGTGGATAAACTCAAGTCCATTCCTCCCACTTTCTCTTCAGTGTGTTTCCTTTCCCCTTTTCACTCATTCAGCAGGTAAATGGCAGGCAAGAAGAAAGAAGCCCAGTTACAGGTATGCATCATGAGCTATGGGCCATTTGGAGGCTGGGTCCATTGTTAACTTAACCACCGGGTAGTTACACAGTCCTTTCCTTGTTGCAGACACTCGTCAATAATGAAACTCTGTGGGAAGAAATGCTGCACAACAAAGGCCTAACAGGTATTCCAGGGATTGCTACCCCTTTAGTGGGCTAGATTGGGGCCCAGCCTTTTTCCCTGACCCCCTGCTCAGGAGTCACCCAGTAATGGGGTATTGGCCAGTAAGGAGCCACCCCAACCTTTCAGCCCAGATATGGAGGGATGCCTCTGCAGATATCACTGATGTTGCCTAACCCTCCCTTAACATGTCTATGTTTTAGTAATCGATGTATATCAAGCTTGGTGCGGACCTTGCAAAGCAGTACAGGCTTTGTTCCGGAGGCTGAAAAATGATCTTTCATCAGAGGAGGAGCTTCTTCATTTTGTTGTGGTGAGGATCTATGTCCAAAGGTCCCAGATGGAGAATTGGAAGGGACCACTGATATCCTCTGGTCTAGTCTTCCAGAGGGTCATAAGAGCTGAGGTGGATTCACTGAAGCACATTTGCCATGGCGTCTGATATCATGCTTCCTCTTTCTCCTGCCTGGTATATGTTTGCTAAGAGCAAAGAGCAGCTACTTTAACTTGGGGGAGGTTTTCATCTTTTCTGAGCACAAACTTTCTCATCTATGAAAGAGAAGTGATCATATTTGTAGTATTTCTACTGAAGTCCCATTTGGATGCCTCCTCATGGCTGGGAGGTAGTCCCTAGTGATGGAGGTGGATTTGATGAATGCTTCCCTTCAGAAGAGGAGGCAGGGAAATGTAGAATGATTAATGCACAGTATCACTCTTAGGGGCCAGCTAGGTAGCTCAGTGGATAGAGCACTGGGGCTGGAGTCAGAAAGACCTGAGTTCAAATGTGACCTCAGACACTTACTAACTCTGTGACTCTGGGCAAGTCACTTCACCTCTCTTTGCCTCAATCCCCTAGAGAAGGAAATGATAAACCCCTCCAGTATCTCTGCCAAGAAGCCCCCATGGATGGTATTGGCATGATATGGTCTGTGGTGATAACAATCACCCTTAGACCCAGGCAAAGCAAGAAGTGGGGACCTGCCCTGGTTCCCACACCTTAAGGGACATTGTACTTTAGAGGACCCCACTCATTGTAGGCAAAAATAAAATTATGAGGTAGCTTTAGGCCAGGCTGGACTGAATTTATTTTCATTCTCTCCCCCTAGCATTGTGGGGATATAGATGTTATTATGCCCCATTTATCAGTGAGGAAACTGAGGATCATAAATGTTAAGTGACTTGCCCAGAGTCACACAGTTAGTAAGTGTCTGAGGTTAGATTTGAACTCAGGTCTTTCTTTTTTTTTCCCCCTTCACTTAATTGTATTTTGTTTTTTCCAATTACATGTAAAGACAGTTTTCAGCATTCACTTTTGAACTCAGGTCTTTCTGATTCCAGGGCCAGTAGGTTCTTTCCACTGTGCCATCTAGACAGGACATCTCAATCACGTTCTTTGAAACCTCTGCAATGGTAAATAGAGGTTTGGAAACACACTCTTTTTTATTCTCGATTGCTGTGTGTGTGTGTGTGTGTGTGTGTGTGTGTGACTAGAGGCAGTGGTATCATCCACAAGGAGGCAGATCTTAGCTTGGTGTAAGGAGCAGTTGGGGGGCAGCTTGGCCCTTGACACAGGCAAGCTGGGTACCCTTGTACCCATGGACAAGTCCCTTACACTCTCAATGCCCAAGGCCACTGTTCTTCAAACTTTTGACAGCTCACCCATCAGTTAAAAATTATATTTAATTATAAGTTATATGCATGTACTCCGGCGCTAATATGGTACATTATAGAAAAATAGACGTTCAAGAGGAGATAGAGGTAAAATACACAATTTAAAATATTTTAGTTATTGTACAAAACCCTTTTTGTCCTTGATAAAATATTAACATTTTTCTAATGAGAATAGTGTGACTAGACATTTTATTATTTAAAAAGAAAAACCCAACCCCTCCAAATACCTATAAAAAATGGCTCTAAACAAATTCTAGAGCAGCAGAACCCACAAAAAGACAGAATGAAACAAATTTCCAGCCCAAGACAACCTGGAAGGTTGGCAGGAAGTCTGTGTATCGGCCTGGGAGGGCAGTGCAGCAGTTCAGTGTGGGCGCTCAGGCAAAGACCAGGCCTCAGAGAACCTGGAGCAGGCCTCAGGGCACTGAATCACCAGCATCTGTGGCAGTTTCCAGACTTCTCAACCCACAAACACCAAAGACCACTTAGAAGGTTAGTAGGAAGGTCTCTACCAGAGTGATAGAGGAGCGTGGTCAGGCCCCAGTCCCTGAGTAACCCTGGGGCTGTGGCTGCTTCCAGAGCTACCAGCCCACAGACTGAGGTGGGGGATCAAGTGACTGATCAGAGGGGCATTTCAGGGATCTCTTTGCTGGTGCTGAGGTAGGATTCTCTTGCTTTGCCCACGCTTGAATCCAGGTTGCAGTTCTGGATGGTGATCCTGGGTCAAGGAGGAGTGCTAGCATGGTAGAGCTTGTAGTAGTGGTACAGAGAGAATCCTCCTCACAGTTCCAAGGCAGAAAAGAGTGCTTGTGGTCACTCACAGACCAGAGCACAGGCCAGGAAAGGAGTAAACACCTTGGTCTTGATCATACCACCTTGGAAGAACTGAAAACTTACAAGTTCCCTATCTCTGAAAACAGCCGCACAAAACCCCCCAAAGCTTGGGACAGTACATTCTCCACATTGGAAACAGACCCCTGCCTTAACAAAGAGTTTAAAACTCAAGTAATTGGCTGGAAAAATGAGCAAACTGCACAAAAAAAAGTCAGACCATTGAATCTTTCTCTGGTGACAAAGAAGATCAAAACATACAACCAGAAGAAGACAACAAAGTCAAAGCTCCTACATCCAAAGCCTCCAAGAAAAATATGAATTGGTCCCAGGCCATGGAAGAGCTCGAAAAGGATTTTGAGAAGCAAGTAAGAGAAGTAGAGGAAAAATTGGGTACACAAATGACAGTGATGCAAGAAAATCATGAAAAACAAGTCAACAGCTTGCTAAAGGAGACTTCCCCCAAAATACTGAAGAAAATAACACCTTAAAAAATAGACTAACTCAAATGGCAAAAGAGGTCGAAAAAGCCAATGAGGAGAAGAAGGCATTATAAAGCAGAATTGGCCAAATGGAAAAGGAAGTCCAAAAGCTTACTGAAGAAAATACTTCCTTAAAAATTAGAATGGAGCAAATAGAAACTAGTGACTTTATGAGAAATCAATACATTATAAAACAAAACCAAAAGAATGAAAAAATAGAAGACAATGTGAAATATCTCATTGGAAAAACAACTGACCTGGAAAATACATCCAGGAGAAATAATTTAAAAATTATTGGACTACCTGAAAATCTTGATCAAAAAAAGAGCCTAGACATCATCTTTTAAGAAATTATCAAGCAGAACTGTCCCAATATTCTAGAACTAGAGGGTAAAATAGAAATAATCCACTGATCACCTCCCAAAAGAGATCCCCAAAGGAAAACCCCTAGGAATATTATAGCCAAATTCCAAAGTTCCCAGTTCAAGGAGAAAATATTGCAAGCAGCCAGAAAGAAACAATTCATGTATTGTGGAAACACAATCAGGATAACACAAGATTTAGCAGCTTCTACATTATGGGACTGGAGGGCTTGGAATGTGATATTCTGGAGATCAAAGGAGATAGGATTACAACCAAGAATCACTTACCCAGAAAAACTGAGTAAAATCCTTCAGAGGAAAAAAATGGGTCATTCAGTGAAATAGAGGACTTTCAAGCATTCTTGATGAAAAGACCAGAGCTGAATAGAAAATTTGACTTTAAAAAACAAAACTCAAGAGAAGCATGAAAAGGTAAACAGGAAAGAGAAATCTAAAGGGACTTATTAAGGTTGAACTGTTTACATTCCTGCATGGGGGGCAGCTAGGTGGTGCAGTGGATAGAGCACCCGCCCTGGATTCAGGAAGACCTGAGTTCAAATCTGGCCTCAGACACATAACACTTACTAGCTATGTGACCCTGGGCAAGTCACTTAACCCCATTGCCTAGCCAAAACAAAACAAAACAAAACAAAAAAACAAAAAAATACATTCCTGCATGGAAAGATGATATTTGTAATTCATGAGACCTTTGTCAGTATTAGGGAAAATATATATGGATAGATAGATATATAGATAGATATCTAGATAGATAGAGGGTACAGGGTGAGTTGAAGATGAAGGGGTGATATCTAAAAAATAAAATTAAGGGGTGAGAGAGGATTATACAGGGAGGAGAAAGGGAGAGTAGAATAGGGTAAATTATCTCACATAAAACAGAGAAGAAAAAGCTTTTACAGTGGGGGGGAAGTAGGGGAAGGTGAGAGGGAATGAATGAATCTTATTTTCATTGGATTTGGCTTAAGGAGGGAATAACATACACACTCAATTGGGTATGGAAATCTATCTTACCCTACAGGAAAATAGGGGGGAAAGGAATAAGAGGCAGGGATGATAGAAGAGAGGGCAGATTGGGAGAGGGGTAATCAGATACAAACACTTCTGAGGAACAGGGTCAAAAGAGAGAATAGAATAAATTGGATGGGATAGGAAGAAGGAAAATATAGTTAGTTTTTCACAATATGACTACTATGGAAGTGTTTTGCATAACTGCACATGTATAACCTGTATTGAGTTGCTTGCCATCTCGATGAGGGTGGGTGGGGAGGGAGGAAGGGAGAGAATTTGGAACCCAAATTTGGAACCCTTTGGAATCCTTTTAAAACAAATATTAAAAATCATTTTTACATGCAACTGGGAAATAAGATATACAGGCAATGTAGTATAGAAATCTATCCTGCCCTACAGGAAAATAGAAGGGGAAGAGGATAAAAGAAAAGGGGGTGATAGAAGTGAGGGCAGATTGGGGGAAGGGGTATTCAGAATGCATGCTGTCTTGGGGTGATGGGAGCGGAGAGATGGGGAGAAATTTTGGAACTCAAAATCTTGTGGAAATGAAAATTTTAATAAAAAAATGTAAAAAAAAATAAAAAGAAACACCTTGTTTCTGTCCTGACAGGGCAAACTTACAGCTTTTTATATGTTTGTTTTTTTGGTTTTTTGTGGAGTTACTTCATTTCATCCTTTTTTTTTTTTTGGCTGGGCAATGGGGTTAAGTCACTTGCCAAGCGTCATACAGCTAGTAAGTGTTAAGTGTCTGAGGCCTCATTTGAACTCAGGTACTCCTGAATCCAGGGCCAGTGTTCTATCCACTGTGCCACCTAGCTGCCCCTACTTCATTTCATCCTTGATTTGACATTGTATATCACTGCTGTAACATTTTGTTTGCATGACACATTTTATACAGCCAGCGAGCCAGCCAGGACTAGGTACTCTTCTGCAAACTCTCTCTGTGGTCTCTTACCTCTGTGGATTTGTGTGGTCTGTCCCTGAAGCCTCGAATAAGCCCCTTCTTCATCTCCTGCATGGTAGTTTGGGGGCCCCCTTGCCTGACCCTCCTAGCTCTTGGTTCTTTCCCACTTACACTTTCCTTGAGTTCTTTCTCCCCTGACTTTGCCCCTGTAACTTCTCCTGTGTCAGGTGTACATCATAACTTATGCACTCCATGAGGGCAGGGACTATAATGTCAATGTCTAATCAAAAAACATGATTCAGCACCTGCCCTGTCAGGTACTGTGCTAGGTTCTGGAGCTACCATAAAAAAATAAGTCTCCATCCTTAGGGAGCATATATTTTACTAGGGGCAGCAATGTGTTTAGAGATGAGTAAATACATAGATTACATACAAAATAAAGATGTAGCCATTTGGAGTGGGGCTAACATCCAGGAGAATCAGGAATGGACTCCTGAGGGAGGGGGCATTTCAGCTGAGGTGCATAGGGGCCAGGCAGCCTAGTCCTAGGCAAAGACCTAAAGAAAGGAGATGGGTTGTTATGTGTCATATCAAAGTTGAAGAATGCTAACTATAATACTGATCTTAGTAGCATCACCTCTATGTTCTGTGCAATAGATGGCTTTTGATGTCCTGTATCTACTTCTTAGAAATTTCTGATATATCCTGTACTAGCTGCTTAAAAATTCTGAGGGCTTTACCTAAATTTTTAATGGTTTACATAATGCTCCACTATTCACTTAAATGTGTTTTAAAAAAAAATATAATAGTCATTTATGTAATGACTATAACTGTAAAATACTTAAATCAAAAAATTCTCCTGTTTTTCCAAGGGGCAGATTGAAGGCAGGTCTTCATCAAAGTGTGCATGTGCCCCAGTTTATCATATTGCACACAAATTGTGTCTTCTGTAATGTGATGCTAAGTTACAAACTTGATTGTGTGGAGACTAGAATATTTGATCTTTAATTTTCATATTTGTGTTTATTTAAACTGTCATAAATAATAGTACAACCCTCCTTCCTCCAAGTGTAGTATAATTTTAACATGAAAATAGTGTCAAAAGTTTCTATCAGCAATTGAAACATAAGTTCCACTTAATTTCATTTCTTAAATTATGATTTTCTTACATTGGTATGTTTAATAAAAATCATTTTAATTTCAAGAAAGATACAGTTATTGTATCTGAGGTTTCAAAATAGTAGGGAACTATGAAATGTAGACAGTATTCCATTTTCCGGTTTATTTGTATTGTCAGCACAACAAATACTAATAAAAGACAACAATTTAAACTTTAGTGAAAAAAATGCAACAAAATTTTTCTTTAAAATGCTCTATTGCATGAAAATGAACATCATTGTTAGGGCCTTCTATGAAGGGTCTTTTTAATGCGAAATACACCAAAATAGAATTCTGATCTATAATAAAATGTTTATTCACTATGCTTTATTCTTTGACATGCACTGTCACAAAAAGGACCATCTTTTCAGTTTTTCTTAGAATATATAATAACTGGCTCTTCAATATGCTCTAACTTTTGAGTCTCAGCTGTCAGCTGTATTGGAAAACACTTCTGAAAATGAAGCTATGGATATTTGGGGCATGTTGAAGGCCTGCAAACAGGAGTGAGCTGAGGCCTCGTGGTATAAACCATTTCTCTAGACTGTCTGAAGAAGAATGTTGGAAATAGCCTGAAGGATGTGTGTGTGTGTGTGTGTGTGTGTGTGTGTGTGTGTGTTGAGAGGAACATGTCCTTTAGTCTTCAGTGGTCATGGATTATCCCAGGTAATGGTTTGTGGTCTGCAACAGTAATCCAAATTTAGACAATTATTTCTGCTCTGTACAGTTCATTGTTTTGAATCATAACACTTCTTATGAAAAGATGAATGTTATAAGCTAATTATTCTAAATCTATTGATAAATCAGCATGCCTCCCATGGACCCATGAATTTTGTAACACATTTTAAAAATCATATTGTTTATATAGATAGGGCCTTTGCAGAAAACATTTGCTGGGGGCTATTCAACCTAGAATGGTCCTACTGATGCATATCCATGAGTGCAGCCAGTAATTCAAAACAAATTCTACCGTTAACAGTCATTCAGAGAAAGGCTTGGATTGGCTTCCCAGCACAAGGGGCTAAATAGCTAAGGACTCTGGGAATAGTGATCTTTTCCAAACCTAGAAAGAAAGAGAATCATGGATGGGGCCAGCTCGAGTTTGAGCTATGCTTTTGGGGAGATTTACATATGCAACCTCATTTCCTCTAGGTTAGATCAAGTTTGGGAATCTAGTGGGTGGCAGTGAGTATGGACATGTCTTTTGTATCTTACCAGCATGATTAACTGTGTTCATTGGTTTGTATTTTGTTCAAGCAGTCCTATAATCAGTTCTGCTCAGCATGAGGCTTAGTCTTTGTTCCAACCCTCAAATTCTTGGATTCTCAAAAAATAATGCCTGAGGAGCTTCAGCTATGTCAAGCCCTACCATACAGGAGGGAAAGAGGTGGTTCACATGTATGTTGCCCAAGCACCAGACTGATCAGATCTGGGGAGGTTGGCCACAACTCTTCAACACCATTTACTTTTGCTACATAGTAAGTCTGGAGATGGTGTGGAGGAGATTCTTGATGTATTATATATCTATCTATATTTATATCTATACCCATATCTATACCTATTTATCTCTATCTCTATCAGTCTGTCTGTCTGTTTCTCTGTCTGTCTATCTTAGCTAGCTAATCAACTAGAAAGGCTGATAACACCCACCTCACTTTGTCCACTGAGCACCTGCTACATGCAAAGGAAGAGGCGGCATGGTGTGACCAAGGTGGCTTTGTAATCAAGAAGGCTTGGGGTTAAGCCCTGCCTAGAACACTTAACTAGTTGTATGACAAAGGACGAGTCACTTTACGGCTCAGCACCTCAGGCAATTTTGAGGTTGTAAGTTACAGAAAAGGTGTTAACCCTCATTGAGGGAGGGAATTTCCATACCAGGAATTACCCTATCAATGAAATGACAGGTCAGAGGCTTGAAAAGCTAGAGTTGGAAGCAATCCTGGAGACCAAATATATATCTATTGATACCTACATATCTGCAACTTGGATTCTGATCTCAGCCTACATGACAGTCAAGCCAAGTACACACACATACAACTATATATATACATTCACTTGTATTTGAACAACCAATCTCTAGCTCCCTCTGTCTCTATTTATGAGAGTAATTACATTTAATTACTTCCTTAAGGAAATTATATGCATCTATCTATAATAATACATAATAATAATGTTAATATAGATAATCTATCTATACATACACTCACATAAATAAGTGTATATGTGTGTGTGTGTGTGTGTATGTATTTTGGCTAGGCAGTGGGGTTAAGTGATTTGCCTAGGGTCACACAGATACTAAGTGTTATGTGTCTAAGGCCGGATTTGAACTCAGGTCCTTTTGAATCCAGGGCCGGTGTGCTATCCACTGCGCCATCTAGCTGCCCCTACAAATAATTATATATAACAGGCTTCCCCAATACACAAACATAGATGAGAGCTTGTCCAAATATATATGTTTTTACGTATGTGAATATATGTGTACATTTATGTCTATACATACAATATATAGATGTCACTTTATGGTTTATAAAGTGATACAGATATATAGTCTATACCTATATCTCTCTGTATGCCTATAATCTATCTCATTTGTTCTACAAGATAACACTGTCAGGTAGATGCTATTATTATTCTCATGTTGAAGATGAGGAAACTGAAGCAAGGAGATGCTAACTGATTCCCTCAGAATTGTAGAGTCCACTAGTGGCAAGCTGAGTGCTCTTTCCACTGTTTTAAATAAACACAGAAACTGATTTTATGCAGTTTTGTACCTGAAATGTCTACACTAGCCTGTTAATATATGAAATGTTTGCTTTGATTTCAGGCAGAAGCAGACAATCTGATGAGCCTGCAGCCATTCAGAGATAAATGTGAGCCTGTTTTCCTCTTTAGTCTTGTAAGTATCACCCTAACATGTGCCATTGTCTCATCTAGTTCACACTCCCCCCCCCCCCCCCCCCCGGAAATTTAAACCATAGCCCAAAGGCAATAGTCGAATTCATTGATGATGACAGTTCTGCCCAGCACAATATCTGCTAGTCTCTAATCTCCTGGAGACCAGAGAGCACATGTGTCTTTGCCTAACATGTAGTGCCCCACCGGTAGCTAGGTGCCCAATAAACATTTCATAGAATCCTGAAATCCTAGAAGTTGGGGGGAATTACAAGGGCTAAGTAGTTGAATGGAAATCTCTTCTAAAACATCCCTAGCAAGTAACCATCCAGTTGGCATCCATGCTTGATGTCTTGCCATGTTGGGGAGCTCCCTGCTGCTGTGGGCAGCCACTCCACTTTTGGAAACCTTCTACTTGTTAGGAATTCTCCCCTATGTTGAGTTGGCATGAGTTTCCCTGTAATTTCTATGGTGTTGAATATGACAGTGAGGCCAGTTGTGATGTGACTGGCTTGTCTACAGCTCAGGATAAATTATTGTCAATCACAGAGGGAAAGTGTGGAGTGGTCTGATATAGCCAGATTATGGAAGGCTTTGAAAGTAGACAAAGGACTGTAAACTTGAGGAGCAAGGTCATAAGTGTTTTCAGAAAGCTTCATTAAAACAATCATTATTGATACCTTGTTTTCCTATCACTTTCACTGCTGAATCCATCCCTTTCCTCTCTGCTACCCAGTGAGCTGTCCCACACAGCTAAGAATAAAAAAAGGGGAGGGGAAGCAGTTCAGCAAAGTTTACCAACAGATCACCAAATCTGACTATGTGCAGTGCTTCCAATCTGCAGTCCCCAGCTCTCCCTGCCCCACCCCCGCACAGAAGAGAAAGGCATTTTTTTTTTCATCTCTCCTTTGAGGCCAAGATTTTCCATTGAAATCCAGAATGTTTCTCATTTGGTTTGAAATCTTAGGAGGTCTGTGTTTAGTGCCAGCCAACCAGATGTGCTTCCTTTGGGCCAGGCACTGAGCTGGGCCCTGGGGATGCAAACACACAGAATGAAACAATCCCTGTTTATGGGAAAAGACGTTTGAATGGGGGAGACTTATACACGCACAAGAAGCATTGATATAAAATGAATACATGGAAATAAATACAAACTAGTTAAATACAAAGTAGTTTGAAAGGGAAGTCACTAGTAGCTGGGGGTTGGATCAAGGAAGACTTCATGCAGAGCTGTTGCTGAAGTTGAATCTTAAAGGAAGAATGAACAAAAAAGCATTTATTAGCACTGCCTATGTGCCAGGCAGTGTGGTGATTGCTGGATATACAAATATCAGCAAGCAGGCTAGGCCCTGCCCTCAAAGAGCTTCCATTCTAATGGGGGGAGACAACACATAAAGAGGAACTAGAAAGGGTGCAGGCAGAGTGCAGGTGCTGTGGTTGGGAATTGCCAGGCAGTGTGTGTTAGCTTGGCTCTGGGGAATAGAATGTAAAGTCTCATCTCTCAAAGTCCCAGGGACACTCTGGGCTTTGGCAGCAGAGGGATGAGAAAGATGGCCAGAGTGTATGTGACATGGTTTGGAAACAGTGGAACAGGTCCTGTGAGCCAGAGGTGAGGAGGGAATGCATTCTAGATGGCCACCACCAGGGCATGCAAGTGGAGTATGGAGTGCTGTTGGAGGGGGAAAGAGAGAAAGTGATTATGGATGGATTACAGAAGGTGGGAAGTGAAGTCATGAATGATGAGCCTGAAAAGAGAGGATAGGGCCAGGCTCTGGAGGGCTTTAAAAGCAAAACAGAGACTTGCTGTTTTTATCCTGGAGTTTACTGAGTAAGGGAGTGATGTGATCAGACGTGCTTTCAGGAAATATCACTTTGGCTGCTCTGTGGAGGATGGACTGCTAAGGATGGAGGACCAAGAGGCCTAAGGGAGGGAGGCCAATTAAAAAGCTTTTGCAATAGTTTAGATGAGGGGATGATGAGAACATAAACCGAGGAAGTGTGGCTGTGTAAGTAGGTAATCATGGTAGGACAAAAGAGATGGGAGTAGAAATGACGGGATTTCCCAACCGCTGGATATGTGGGGTGAGGCAGAGCAAAGAATCTAGGATAATGGTGAAGTTGTGAACATGGGAGCCTGAAAGGATGGTGGGACCTTCAATAGGAATAGGGGAATTGGAATCTTGGAAGGTTTTGATGGGAGGTAATAATTAGTTGTGTTTTGGGCATGCTGAGTTTGTGATGACTTTGGACTATCTAGTTTGAAATATCCAATAGGCAGCTGCTATAGTGGGATTGTAAGCTCAGAGGAGAAATTGTGGATAATATAAATCTTTAAATAATCTGGCTAAGGATGGTAATTCAAAACACGGGAGCCAAGAGAGAAAGAGAGAGGAGGATCTAGGACAGAGCCTTGGGAAGCACTTCCAATTCTAAGGTGGGATATGGAGGACAAGCCTGCAAGGTCACTGAGAAGCTGTGATCAATCAGACAAACCTTGCTGGCTCATCATCCATTCCTGAAAAGTCAGAGGACATGGTCCAAAATGAGGGGGGGAAAGCTGAGGACTGAACACAAGACCATCAAGCTTGGCAATAAAGAGGTGGTTGTTAACCTCAGGGAGAGATACTTCAGTTTAGCAGTGAGAATAGAAGCCATAGGACCCAGAGGGAGTGAGAGGAGGTGGGGGGAGGAGGGGCAGTTTGTGTAGAAAGCTTTTTCTAGGAGTTTGCAAAAGGAGCTGTGAAAGAGAGGTGGGATGATTGCCTTAGGGGATGGTAGGATCTAGTGAAGGTTTTTTGTTTTGTTTGTTTTTAAGTCTAGAGAAGACTTAGCCCTGTTTGAAGGTCGAAGATAAGAAGTCAGTAAATAGGAAGGATTTGAAGATTGGGGGAGAGGTGATGAGAAGGGGTGGGAATTGTTAGAGAAGATGAGATGGAGTGGGGATCAAAGGCACGTGTTTGCCTTAGCCGGAAGTAGGGTGACCATATTATTAGAGATGGGGTGAAGGAAGAGAGAATAATGTCAAGGAGTTTTGAGATGAAGAGAAGGTTAGGAGAAAAAGAGTCTCATGAGGAATAATCTTATTTTCTCAGGAAAATTAGAGATATTTCCTGATGAAATAATGCTGCTGGGAACATCTAGGCCAGAGAGAATGCACCAACTTAGCCAGATAGTAGAGTCTACATCCCTAACCCTAGTCTGTCATTACCTGAGCTTCTGAGACTGTCCCATTCTTCCAAACTTCCCTATTTCAATTGAGGGCACTGCTATCCTCTCAGGAACCTGGGTTTGCAACCTCAGATTCATGCTTAACTCTGCCCTTCATGTCCCCCTTCACCCTCTACTGAGATGGTTAAAAAAAAAAGTTAAGAAATTCCAGGATATTAGGATTTACATTTTAGTAACTAATACATAAACATAGTTAAGGTAATTCACACAGTGAATACAGCTGTTGAAACTCATCACTTTTTTTCTTATGCAATGCTGACTTGACATGGCAAAGGACACTGACTGTGAATGTCTGCTGGCCAGGCAGAAATCCCCTTAGCATCCCTCTTTCTTGACCCCTGAGGAGTTTGCCCTGACTATGGATCTGGTCTGTTGGGGCTGAACTTTAACAGACTCCTAGGACCCTGTGGGAAAGGAGCTGAGAACACCCAAGAGTGGGGAAGTGAAGCTGCATAAGCAAGAGGCAGGGGAAGCAGCCACCATGAGTTTGGCAGCCTTGGTCTCCACTGGCTCCCACCCACCATTCCCCCTGACTTTGGTCCTGTTCTCCCTCAGCTGCATTCAGGACCACTGACTACAAGGTAATGTCTGAACTTGACTTGGAGTCCACACTTGGAGTGTATTCCCTCTGCCGTTTCACTTCTCAGTCCTGTTTTCTTTGAAAGCTCAATGTAGGTGCCACCTTCAAGGCTCAATTTTGATTTCTTCTCCTTGGTGAAGCTTTTTCTATTTTCTCCCTGTGGATCCATCCCCTCACCTCCACCCCAGGCATCAGTCCTCAGTATAATTTAATACTACAACCTTCCATTTAACTATCTATATACTTCTTGTAATTCTCTATCCCTTCCCAATAGATGTAAACTCCTTAGTGGTAGGGATGATTCTGTTTTTGATGTTCTACTTCTAGCACCTAACACAGTGTCTTGTATATCGTCAGAATTTTATTGATATTTTTTGAATTGGAGGGAAGATTCATCCAGTATTCCAAATTGGATTAAAAGTCTGAGCCAAGGTATTCAGAAAGGCATTTGCATAGTGTGTTTGGAGAGATAAAGGAGGCAAGGTTTCATGGCACTGAGGGTCAGCTTCATGGACTATTGACAGCCAGCTTTGTTTTTGTCAAAGCAAATTTCATTAATACCTTTTGGCTTTATATCACAGTTAGTTTTAAAAAAGCTCTCTTTTTCTGATCTTTAAATGGAATGCTTTCTTGTTAACAATGAAAGACATTTAGGGAAAAACAGCTCATACAGTGATGATATCTGGAACATTTTGCTCTAGTGATCTCCCATATCTCCATTGAAAAGGGGGGTATGTTTTATTAGTGATCATAATCTAATAGCTTACTTTAAAACACAAATTGTAATAGTGAAAAAAAAAACTGATAAAAGACAGTTACAATTGAAAAACTGGCCATGGAATTACACTGAGAATATGATTTTCTTTTTCCTCTTTTCTTTCAGAATGGCAGAATCATATCAATGGTTAAAGGTGCAAATGCACCATTGATAAGTGCTAAAGTGATTCAGCTAGTTGAAGATGAAAAGAAAATTTTAGCAGGGGAAATGTCCCGCCCAGTGGTAATTTACAAGAACAACTTGCTTTCTGCTTGTGATGATTTGAGACTATGGGATATTGAGATAGCTATCACTTCACCGATGTGGACACACTCTAATAACATAGTCCATCAACCACCAACCAATTAATAGGTGCCTTTTGCGTGCCAGGCACTGAGGATACATGTACAAGAATTCAATAGTACCTGCCCATAAGGGGTTTACAGTCTAACAGGGGAGACAACATATGTAGGTATAAACAAGACACATAAAAAACAAGCCCATGGTTGCCTCGACAGGGAAGATGCTAGCAGCCAAGGGACTCAGGAAACAAAGATGATGCTGCCTGCACTCCTTCTCATCCTGTGTCATTCTTGTCCATATTTTCCATAAGTCCTCCGTAAAGGGCTGCTTCAATGCACTGGAGACTTTATCCCAGTTTTCTAATAGAGCACGGGAAACAAGGAAGCACAAGAGCTCACAACTCTACCGAAGGATGTTTGCACTGAAGTACTCCAAAATGTTCATGAGGCAAATGACATGCCTTCAGTGGTGGCGAGTGGGAGACGGAGACCATCTTGGGGAAGGGAGAGAAGCAGTTATGTAGGAGAGGAGCTTACTCCATGTGGTAGCTTCCTATTTTAACTAATTATTCTTGCTAACAAGATCCCATGACTTGTTGTTTCTATGTTGCTGAAGGACCCTAAGTCCTATTGTACCGCCCCCCAAAATCTGTCAGCTAGGGGCAAAGCTCTGGTCACTTTACCCTAGTTACAGCTACGCTGGCTGCCTATGTCTCACTCTAGATGTATGCCTTCTCCCAAAGTCTTTCCCATAGCTTCTTTTTGTCCACAATTCATGATTAGTAATATTTGCCTATTGTTTAGCTAACGGTTGAACAAAACCATTGTAAATGATTTGCTACTTGAGGAGGGCGGGGGGGGGGGCTACCTGGCCAAAGGAATAATGAGTATCTTTCTTCCGGAAAAGTTTTTCAAAAGTTGCATTTGATTATGTTCATGGTAGAAAATGAAAGCAGGGATTATAGATGGAGAGTATTTATCATCCTCATCAAATCCCAACAGTTAGACCTTACTTACCATTAAAATCCATTGAGACTCTTTTGTTCTTTGCAGTCAATGAAAGTATCTCTGAGCCACAGTGCTTGGTGACAAAAGGCCAAAGGTACCTCGGTGTCCAAGGTGTTGTGTGGTATTTGGCATTCACGTCTCACCTCCCCTGCTTCCTAGCTGTGTGACCTTGGGCAACTCACTGCTTAAATCCTCTGGGCCTCAGTTTACTCATCTGTAAAAATGGAGGGCTTGTGCTAAGGTCCTCTCCAACTTTATTTCTATCTCTGATCCTAGAATTTTAGTTTTATTAGATAACCTTAATCCATTCCTAGGACTTCTTGAAAAAAATCCACTTGGATGATAGATTTATTTTGTCAATTATGGATCAAAAGTGATTTATTTAAAACCAAACTGCTGTGACATCAATTTGTTCTCTATTTAAGAGGTAGGACATATTTCTTTTTCTTATTTTGGGCTAGGCAATGGGGTTAAGTGACTTGTCCAGGATCACGCAACTAGTAAGTATTATGTGTCTGAGGCTGGATTTGAACTCAGGTCCTCCTCACTTCAGGACTGATGTTCTATCCACTGTGCCACCTAGCTACCCCGCTAGAATGTATTTCTAAAGAACTAAAGGTGAACTTCGCCAAGACGGGGATGGAGAGGGAAGGGGAACATTAGTCACAAGCAGCTACGTCCAATCACACACAAGGAGCTGGGCAGGAGAAGCTGGGTCATGGGGGTCATGAGAGAAATATGTTGTTGGACTGGTCATGATGCAAGAGTGAGGCAGAATTGAGGGTTACCTCATGTGCTCCAGCAGTGGCCATGACACGTTGAGAGAGCTAGGGGAAGGTCACCACTAGCGTGTGGACCCTTTACAGTTGATCTATAGGCGCTCATAGTCCTTACCTCTTCCTTCCAGGAGCTCTTTCACATGTTCCCCAGCTGTCGGTGCCTTCACCTCTAAGATTACCTTACATCTAATCTGTAAATATTTGTATATGCTTATTTATGTGCTGGTTATCTCCCTCATTAGAATATAAGGTCCTTGAGGGCAGGAATTGCTTTTCCCTTTTTTTTTTTGTATTTTGTGTATCCCCAGCACTTAGCATAGTGCCTAGTTCACCGTAAATACTTAATAAATGTTTATTGATTGACTGAAGATTCATGCAGGTTACACAGACATGGATGGAGGATAATCTGCATCATGGGAGTACATGCCCACATCGATGAGATCACAGACCCATTTGAATATTGAAATATAAAGGGCTGTCACACAATGGTTTGAAATGATGTTTTTCTGATTATAAGAGTTTGGGCAAGTTTTTGCTCATTTGTATTTCTTCTTTTGAATATTCCTTGTTCAGATTATTTACTTACTTATTATATAGAGGTGGGGTGGGGTAAGATAGACTGTACATTTACAAATTTGTGCCACTTCTTTATGGGTTTGGATGTCAGATTTATTTTCATTTACACAGTAACACCAAAGTCTTCTCTCTGTGCCACACATTGTGTGGAGGAGAGGTAGGATTTTCAAAGGTTCTGCCCCAATAGTACCAACTCAGGCAGGTTCTCCCAAGTTGGAAAAGTTTTGAGGACAGTCCCAATGACAGACTGTGGCTGTACTCCAAGGGCGTGGATAGCTGGGTTCCAAGAACATTATCACCAGTAGCTGGCCACTCAGTGGTAAATTTTTTGGTCACGGAGCTCTGTGAATCACAAATGCAGAGTGCCCTCACTCCTCTCTGACCCTTTTCTGCTCCTGCAGGGAGGGACAGGGTCAGAGCCATGGAAAAGGGCTGAGACAAAGAATCCACAGTTGTAGACTTTATAAACATTAATTTAACTCTTCATATACTAAATGTGAGATCCAAGAGTCAGAGTTCTAGGGCTGGAAGATACCTGAGAGGTCAATTAGCTCCACTGCTTCATTTTACAGATGAGGAAACTAAGTGTAAGCAGTATGCTCAAGGTTCTATAGGTAGTTGGGGAGTGGAGCCAATATTTAACCCCAGTGCCTCTAAATCCAAAGCCAAATTTATTTTCAATAATGATAATAATAACTAATATTTATAGAGCACTTACTCTCTACCAGGCCCTATGCTAAGTTCTTTACAGTCATTATCTCATTTGATCCTCACAACAGCCCTGGGAGGGAGGTGCTATTATTATTCTCATTTTACAGATGAGGAAACTGAGGTTAACAGATGTTAAGTGACTTGCCCAGGTCACATGGCTAGTAGATGTCTAAGTGTGGATCTGAACCCAGGCCCGGTGTTCTACCCACTGTACCACCTGGCTGCCCCCATTTTCCATAATGACCAGCATGTCAACCGATGACTGGAGTAGCTGCAACAATGGAGCTTCAGCTAGGGTCCTGAGGCCTTCACGTAACTGTCGCCGGAAGTCTCACTTTCTAGGCTTCTCCAAGTGAGAAGGATCCCACTGCTCTCGAGGCAATCCACTTCAGCTGAGCCTAGTCTCATCGTTAGGAAGGCTTTCTTCACTTCTGGCCTAAGTGGATGTCTTTACAACTCCTAGCCTTCACTCCTAGTTCTTTCCCATTGGGATGAGCAAAACAAGGCTAATCCCTCCTTTGCCTCTTGCTATAAACAAAAGTAAGAGAAAAGAATGTTCTAGCTCAGGGGAAGGATGCCTCACAATTTCCTCTTGGAGAGGTGATTAAAGGAGTTGGCAGAGCTGGCTTTATCGTGCCTCCAAAGACAACCCGAAATGCCATTTCATAGGATATTTGATCATCTTTTCTTACAGTGCTTTTGATGAACATTGTCAAAAAGAGCAGCTGAAGATCACTGCAGCTTGTGGGCTAGTTTTGTTGTTGTTGTTGAGGATGAGGAAGTAGAGAAATCCTACAAAGACCTTATAAGAGCCTCCAGATTAAAACAACATATACTTTTGTATGTGGTGGCAAATGTGAAAGTAGGCATAGGGGAAGGTGACAAAGATGTGGCAATACAAGGTTCAGGAGCAAAAGTCAAGATGGGTAAAAGGCTTGTGGTCAGTACCAAACCCTATAGTCACCATTCATGAATGCTTGGTTCACAGAGTTGTTAGATGTTGGACATGATGAGAACCAACAATGTAATAGAAAAAAATGAAATTTGTTACCTTTTAATAAGTGGGAAATAATTAGTTACTTATTTTTGAGATATTTTCAAGTTAGCCATCTGTATCCGGTCTGACATAAACACAACAGTGAAAAGATAAAAATTATATTAAATCAGAAGACTGAATAAAAATGAGAAGACTTGGTACCCAATTGAGAAAGCTCCGACCTGTGCTATTCAAACAACATGTTGACAATGAAAAATGGAAAGTGGATAAAAGAAAAGTTAATGAAACAGACTATTAACATTTTCTAAGGAATTTTAATGACTACAGATCATTGTTGCTTCCTCCCTCCTGAGCAGCTGGTAAATCTGGTGTCTTCAGGCTTTCTTCCTCTGTACATTGGCCATCCCATAGACAGCTCTGCTGTTTACTCCATGTAGAAGATTTACCAGTCATGTCTCTTTGCTACTGGTATCTTTAAGACTGATAAAAATCTTGAAAAGAAAGCTTAACTTTGCTGAGAAGTCACTTTGGGGATGTAACCATGTATCTCAATGTTTTGTAGGGCATATTCCTACTTTTTTATTGTGTTTAGAAAAAAATCCTGTGTAATCAGAATTAGGACTTTTTGATGTGTAATATCTTCCCCCAAGGAAAAGATCACCTTCATGTCATTGTCATGTAGGTGATTGTCTGGATTATTTGAATTTGGGTTCATCCCTGGTTGGCATCCTATAAATTCTGGTGATTTGAGATATGTCCCTTGTTCTTGGGAAATATGAAGTGGTCAAGTTCATTTCAGGTCATATTTTCTTTTACAATCCAGATGATGCTTATGTTCAAAAAATATCATTGTAAGTTTTCCATGTCTGTTTCCAGTTGATAATGCTGTGTGCTCATTTTCTTTTTCTGTTGCTTCTGCAGTTCTAGCATTCAGAGATAGGATTCTGGTTTCCATTGAGAGTATTATTTTCATGCACCTAGAACTGAAAGAGACAAAGAAAACAAGACCAACCACCCCAAGCCCATTTCTCAGGACCATAGGACCTCAGGGGAAGGGAAGATGGCCCTTCCCCACCCAGCTTAGTGCATGGTGACCCTGGTGTGGATGAATGAGTCCTTCACCTCTGGATATCACCTGAAAGAGAAAGGCTGTGCCTTGGATAGATTTAAAGTCACAGTTCACAGGAAGAGGCTATTCTCACCCACATGGAAGACTTGTGCTGCATGCATGTCCCTGAAGCAGGCTCCTCATGATAGATGCTTCCATCTTATATGATTTGGGCATATGCTTCAGTCCCATTATATTTGTGTCCCCAGCACTTAGCACAGAGCCTTGCACATAGTAGGTGCTTTATAAATGCTTATTAACTTAACATTCATTCCATACTCACATTTGGTACGTTCCTCATTCTTCCCCTCCCTAGCACACTGTTCCTTGTAAGAAAAATTAAAAAAGGAAGAGAAAAAAACATCAGCCAAGCAAAACTAACTGTCACATGGGCTGTATCTGTTAGTTCATGTAATGTCCCAACCCTGTAGTCCCCCACCTCTGCAATGAAATGAAATGAGGTTCATTTTCTCAAATTTTATCTTAGAACAATTTTGGCCATTATAATTACACAAGATTCTGGGTTTAAAAAAATTTTTTATATTAAATTGCTATAAGTCATTGTATACATCATTTTCTTTATTCTAGTAGCTCGATTTAAGTTATTGATCAGCAAATCAGTCATTATTCTCTACTTCTATTTCTTCCCTTCTCCCATAGCTTCCTGAATTAGTACTACTGGATTCAGATGTAGATGAAGATGCGGTTGAAACTCCAGAAGCACCTGTGGGCAAGTAATAATTATATAAATTAAGTGGGAAGTGCTAAACTGAAGTGACATGGCTCTTGAGTGTAATCATGTGATTCTCCCAACCACAAAAATCTTCCTCATGGCATAGAAGTTCCTCTAGATTCTTGAGCAGAGCCTGAATTCTGGCAGGTCTGACTCATTTGAAGAGTCTTCGGGTATGGTCCTAGTGGCAGCTGGAATCTGTGGTCTGAGGGTCCCTCTCCCTATGGAGGGGGAGATTGACCATCAGATGGTCAATCACCAGATGATGGATTCTTTGGCTGTGGTAACTCACAAAACACAGAATCCCTTCAGCTTGTCATTCTGACATAAGCATGGCTTATGAAATTCTAAAAAAAATTCAAGGGTCTGGAGTCACCAGCTCCAAAAGGTTAAGGGCATCTTTGATCTTCCCTTATATTATTCTTTAGTCCTTCTTATTCGTTAGTGTTTCTTAAAAAGAGAGGCGATGACAGTTTTCTCTGTGTGCTTGGATCACTTAGTCACATTTAAACTTCCCAAATGAGAAATCCATCCTTCCCTCTACTTAATTTTTAGGGTAAACAGGCCATCTCTGATCTTCTTGTGACTTGTGTCTCCCATTAGTATATCATCTTTAGTATTTCTAAAGAAGAGAGTCACATGGTGGATAGTAGATGGAGTGATGGAATTGGACTCAAGAAGACCTGAGTCTGAATTCCACCTTCTACATTTAATTAGCTTTGTAATTAAGGGCAAATCACTGAATCCCTCTGAATTTCAGTTTCTTCATCTGTAAAATAGAGGTAAATATCTGTAGTGCCTCCCTCACAAAGGATGTCATGAAGTTCAAGTGAAATAATATATGTTGAGCACTTTGCAAATGTTAAAGAGCTTTGTAATTGCTCTGACTCTTACTCTTAAAGACCTGCAATTGCTTCTGTGTGGGCCACTCCCTCCGCAGACTTGGATAACAATCCCTCTAGGTCTTAGGAGATAATCTTCCCAAACTTCTGGGAAATGCAAGACAAGTACAGAAACAATTTGGTCATCCTGAGGCCAGCATTCTGGGTGGCTGGGGTCAGGAGGAGTATAGGGGAGATTCTCCAGGCTTGCCTCAGCTGCTATTTGGATATCTTTGCCCATTCTCAACATCCTGGCAGAATCTGCCAGAGCACATCCTCCTTTGAAGGACCACCTCCTGGCACTGGAGGTGGTGATTTCACAGTGATCTCAGTTCAACACTTCAACACAGCACTTTCAGTTCTTACTACATGAAAGGGCATGTGGAGGCCCTACCTATATGATGATTGTGAGCTAGCCTGACGTATGCAAAGTCAGTGATGTCTCTTTGAAGTTGGGCAGAACACCTTTTAAGGAGTTGGAATGAGTTATTGAGTCTACTGGAAGAGGAGCAGACACTTGCTGGCACTGTTTTCTTACCTATTTGCATGATAATCTATTGGAATCCTCTAGGCATTGGACATAGAGCATCCAGATACAAATAAATATACAATGTCTTCATGCGGGCTAGTGGGGGAAACTATTATATATCATTGACAAAAAAAAAAAGCAAGCAAGCAATGCCCACCAAAAATCACTAAACACAGGGACTATATTAGGGAAAGTATCCCAGGGCAGAACCAACGTGCAAATATATCGCAAATAACCTTTATTCAATGAAAATAGAATCTTCAATGAAGAATTCTAAAGATCTAATATGCACATTTATGATAATTATTTCTGGAAAGAGGATTGTGGTAGACTAATAACTTCCTTGGACACAAGGCCACAAGCACTTCCCAAGTTGTGTGTGTGTGTGTGTGTGTGTGTGTGTGTGTGTGTGTGAGAGTGAGAGAGACAGAGAGAGAGACACACACACAGACAGACAGAGACAGAGAGAAACTGATAGATAGGCACACAGACACAAAGACATAAGGAGAGAGTGAGAGACAGCTGACAGGAGAGAGCTGAGGGAAAGGTGGAAAGTGAGGCTGGGAGGAGAATGACGAGGCTATTCTTTCACAACCAGAAGGGAAACAGAGAGAAAGGTCAAGAGTCAAGAATACAGCAGACCAGAGCTAAGTGCCGCCTCCCCCTTTCCAAATTAACAACAAACCACTTGAGGTGTCCTGGCTATGTGTCTTGCCACTTACTACTTGAGTGACTTTTGGCAAGTCATTCAACCTCTCTAGGCCTCAGTTTCCTCATCTGTAAAATGAGAGATTTGGACCAGATGACTTCTAAGGTCTCTTCTCTTCTTATCCTGAGAGATAAGGCTGTTCTTCAGTTTCTGCTCCAAGTTGAGAAAATATCTCTGTCTCTGTCAACAGAAGAGTCAGTTAAGAATCCATAATAATAACAATAGCTAACATTTGGATAGTGCCCCAAAGTTTGCAGAGTAACTTATGCACATACATAAGCTTATTTGATCCCCCAACAATAATAGCAGGTGCTATTATTCCCATTTTACAGATGAGGAAACCAAAGTTGGCTGGGGTAAAGTGACTTGCCCAGGGTGACATAGCTAGGACATGTCCCAGGAAGGCTTCAAGATGAGGTCTTCCTGACTGTAATCAAGGAGGTAGGGACAACTCCATTCACAATAATGGCGAGCTTTTTCTACAGTCCATTCCATTGAGAACCAAAGTTTTGTATCAAGAGGATTCTGACCTCTTCACAAGACAGTGTTGTCACCTCTCTCCTGTGACTCACTTGAGGACCACTGCTGTCCTGGCTAGAAAGAGGTTAGGAAGACTGGGGGATTAATTTATAATTTGGTCCCATTCAAACAGCTTGAAGACATTGGGGGACAAGTTCAATATTGGCAAGGATGGTGAAACTAAGAAGACCTTGTTAAAATGGTACAATCAGATACAAAGGTGGCTAACTGATGTGTTCATTAGAAGTTAGGCGTTTACATTTTAGCACAAAACCCCTCATTCGTTATTTTGTAAGAAAAACCAATTTATTTTTATCCTAGAGGATATATACAATGTAATGATAATAAGACCACAAGCTGTGGAAGAGGAAAGAGTAGAAGAAATTGAACAAATGGTGAGTAACATTTTAAAAACCAAACAAACCAAAAAAACAACCTACCATCAAGTTCACATGAATGTCAAAAGGGTGAGGCTTTTCTTATTGATCTACTTAAAGGGAGAAATGCTTCTAGTACCAGAAGGTAAACTTCAGCTAGAAATTAGTCTTGTGGAGTCCAGGTCAATGCCCTATTGATCTTTGCTTACACCTCCTTGTCCAGTTATTATTGTCTTTGGAAGAGTCAAAGAAAAGGGGGAAAGGAAGAGTGGGAAGGAAGAATAGGAGTGAGGGAGGAGAAGGAAAGAAGGTTGAAAGGAAGGAAATGAGAAACAAAAGAGGAATAGAAGAAAGAATCAGAGAGAGTAAAGGAAAGATTGAGGGAGGGAAATGAGGAAGAAAAATGACAGGGAAATGAGAAAGAAAAAAGAGGAAAGAGTCAGAGGGAGGAAAGGAAAAATTGAGGGAGTGAAAGAGGGACAAAAGGAAGCAGAAGAGAAGGAAAGAGGAAGGAAATGGGGAAGGAATGATGAAGGGAAAAGAGAGGGATGGAGGAAGGAAGGGAGAAAGAAATATTCTTTCATAGATGGGCTATACGTGTCTTTAACAGGGCATTGGAAGTGCAGATCCATTATTAGAGCAAGTCTTCAGTTGGAGAGGAAGTCTCATTCCAGGCAAGGGGAGGGTTGCAAGGGAAAGCCAGGTCCAGCAAAGGAGTCATGAAGATATCCTTGTGATACTGGAATTTTAGTGGTCAGGGTGGTCTTCACTAAGCAAGAGGTGGAGTGGATGCCAGAAAGGCAGAGATAGGCAACAGATTCTGGCTGGGGAAATTTGTGATATGCCAACCAGAAATAGAAAAGGTAGGGAGAAAGAGATAGAGAGATATAGAGACAGAAACAGGAGAGACACACAGACACTGCCAGGAACCTCAGAGATCACGAACTAGAGATTGAAAGGTGTAGCCTGAAGTCCAAGGAGGAACCTGTCATGCTCCTGATCTCTTGGGCCTGAATCCAAGAAATTGCCCAAAGCCCTGGGCCTAGATGGTGCGGTATATTACATGCCCTGAGGGGGAAGGGCAAATGCTAGGTCCTGGCCTTGAGTCCTTTATTCCAGATTCCTGCCTTTCTTACCTAGATGTGCTTAGGGCTTTGTGCCACCTCACACATGTGGAATGCAGATCAGTGAGAACAGTGAGCAGTAGGAAAAGTCTTACCCAGCCTCAAATCCAGCCAGTTGTCTTGGTGGCACAGATAATGTTTTATAATGATAATAGACCCAAAGTATGAGATGAACTGGGTGCCACAAAGGGTAGCAAGGTGAGGAGATTGGGACCAGAGAGCTCCCCTAGGCTAACCACCCCATTTTACAGATACATGAGAAAACTGAGACCAAGGGGTATTAAATAAGTCAACCGAGATCACTTGTAGCATCACAAATCCAAGGCCAAAATCGACCTTAGAGGCCATCTGGTTTTCTATGGCTTTTCTTTCAGCTACTTTGTGCATTAAATAAGTATTTGTCACCTGCCCTGGGAATCTAATCATTGTTTACAACATTATTTCTATGGGAAAATGTGCCCAGACATTCCAAGTAACCAACTTAAAAGAGTAACACGTAAATTGACCTCCTAGGAGGCTGATAATCTCTTGTCAGCGCCTCCAGCGTCAATGGAATACATCTTTCTGTACCTCTAAATAATGCTTTTGAAAGCTCAAAGGAATAGGGCACAGAGAAAGGCCTCCCTATTTGTATATTTAAAGGAGCTTAAGAGGTGTAGTTTTTATAGGAAATGAAATCTACTCCAAATGGTCTGTTAAACACTGGAGAGTAACATGAGTGATTTCTTTTTTCTGTTGCCCATCAATGCTTCTGAAACGTACCACGAATTTATAATTGGAGATTGTGGATTTTGGTGCTGTCATAGTAGGAGAGGAGCAGAGGTTCTTAGATGATGAGCAAATTAGAGATTTTTATGATGAGGCTTCACATAAGGTAAGCAACGTCTAAGGAAATGATTGTCTTTGTCAAATGTCGTGGAATTTAAATATTCTTGGTATTTGTCTTAGAGAAAATTTCTATTACTATATGTAGCATCCCTTCTGGCTACTTTTATAGTGAGTGGCTACTACTCTCAGATTCAAAGGTGTACTCACTGGGTCTTCACTCCTAAAACTATAATTCACGGGCCCCTACCAATGAACTTTGCCATCACAGTCAGCTGGTAGACATGATTGACCCAAAACAAAGACATTTACTAAAACAGAATAGAGCAGTAGCTAGAAAGCATTCCCCTCATAAGCCTTGGGTGCCATCTCCCAGAAATACATTCAGTGTACGTGGGAAGAGTGGGCACAAATTTCAAGAACAGTGACAGTGAGCGAGACTCACATATATGGAATACATGTGTCCAAGGCAGCTCATACTTATTGTACTGCAGGGCCTTGGGGTCCTTTCTCTTTTTGTGAAGTCTTCTCTGTGGCTATACTCTCAGTTGCCCATTCTTCCTTCAAGTCACATTTGTCTCTCTTCTTTGCTGCCAGGCATGACATTCCTTGAAGCTGTTATTCATCCCAAGTGACTATTAGCTATCTGTGTCATCAACTCATTATTTCCTGTTGCTAGATCTCCGCCTGGAGTTGGAGGCTAAGAGTCATCTGATTACAGGACAAGAACCCCATGCCCTCACAGATAGGAATGCTGATTTTTGTCGAGGGCATCACTATCCACCCCATCACCCAGGCTGGGGGCTCTTCCTTCTCCCTCAACCCCCTGAATCCAGTCAGTTGCCAAATGTTGCTGATTCTACTATCAGAGCTTTCGCATTTGTCCCCATTTCTCTATTTATTTCTGCATTCACTATCCTAGTTCAGGTCCTCACCACCTTTCTCTTACACTATAGACTCCTAACTGCTTTTCCTGATTCTAGACTTTCTCCTCTCTAATCCATGAAGTGGATACAAAGCTGACAAAATCGTTGTTCCTAAGACACAGGTCTGGCCATGTTACTTCTGTGTTTAAAACCTTCCATGGATCCCTCTTACCTCTAGTATATGATGCGAACCTCTCAGCCTGACATTTACAAGCTTTCCCAATCTGATTCCAACCTCGGTCCAGCTTCAATTCTTATGACTCCCTTTCAAGCATTCTATATGATGCAATATCTCCCTTTCCTAGCAGTCACACAGACTATCTCCTATTCCTTGGTGTACTCCTTCCTCATCTCCACTTCTCAAATCTACTTATCTTTCTTTTTCTTTGTTTGACAAAACCATACATTATTTTTTATTCTTTTTAAATCTACTTATCTTTCTTTTTGGTTGTGCATAGGTGCAACCTCTTCTATAATCCCCAGTTATTAGTGATCTCTTCTCAAATCACCCCGTACTGACTTGTCCATGTACGTGTTGCAGTGGAGTATAAACTCCTTGAGGGCAGGGATTCTCTTAATGATCTTTGTGTGGCAGAGACTCTGCTCTCTTCTCTTTCATCACCCTCCTCCTCTTCTTCTGGGTATGCTCCAGCTTTTCCATATTCTTCCTGGAATCTGGTACCTAGAGCTGACTATGATACTCCAGATGTAATCTTCCCAAGGCAGAGCATGGTGAGACTAAGGCCTTTCTCATTCTGGAGCCCGTGCTTTTGTTAATGCTGCCCAACATTGCCTTGGCTTCCCAGGCTGTCATATGACATCACTAACTCTTAGTGAACTTGGAACCCACACAGATTTGAGTCTTTTTCATGTGAACATTGTTCAGTCATGCTTTTCTCATTTTGTACTTATGTGATTGATTTTTTTGAGCCCATGAATAGAAATTTAGACTTTTAAAAATTAAATTTCATCTAACTTCTTTCAGCCCATGTTTCTATAGCCCAGTGAGATGATTTGGATCTCAAATCTTTGTCCAATATATGTTTTTTTCCCCACTCAGCTTTTTGTTATTCCCATATGTGATAAGCATTCCATTATGACTTCTTCTGAGTTATTACTGTATCTCTCTTTCACTACATGGGATATTTTCCCTTCTCCCTTATATTTCTGAACTCAGCAAGAATGTCTCAGAATTGCAGAAGGGAGAAGTTAGAAGGGACCTCAGAGGTATATCATCTAATCCTTTTCTGTACAAGAATTCCCCCTACAATATCCTCACCAAATGGTCACCCAGCATTTGCTTAAAGACCTACAGAGAAGGGAAACCTATTACCTTCCGAGGGAGCAATTTCACTTTTGGTCACCTCTCATTGTCAGGAAGTTTTTCCTGACTGTGAGGCCAAAATCTGACTTGTTATCACTTTTCCACACTTCTCCTAGTACTCCTCTTTGGCCAAGCAGAACAAATCTAATCCTTCTTCCCCATGACATCCCTTCCAATTCTTGAAGACAGCCATCACGCAATCCCTTCCTCCCAAGCCTTTTTTCTTATTCAGGCTAAATATTTATTCCTTCAGTTAACTCCTTTTATGGCCCTCCACTGTCTTCTTCAGAATTCTTGTGTCCTATCATAGGGGAAAAGTAACAGAGGAAAGAAGGGGTAATGGGAAGAATCCTGGGTCAGAAGTTTTAGTCTTGATTCTGCCATGGTTAAATCCCTTCTAATCTAGAGGCCTCAGTTTACTTACCTGTAAAGTGAAGGGTTTGAACTAGCTTATTTCCAAGGTCCCTTCCAACTATATTGTTCTACAATTCACAGGTTTTCCCATCTGTTTAGGAAGCATAAGACATTTTCACCCTTGGCATTCCCTAGCAAAATATCATCACAGGGCAAATATTTTTCACCTGTGAAGTTAACTGTAATGGGATCATTAATTTCCGATGATTGCAGGAAGCAGCTCTTCTACAATAAATCACTGAGATTTGGTTTCTTTGTAGTTTAATTTTGAAGAATTTGTCTCATATACATCAAATAACCCAAGCTATATTCTGGGCATTTGCCTGGGACCACCTGTAAAAGAAAGTGAAGAAGAAAAAAAAAAGGATCAGCCAGAGGAAAAAGAAAGTCAACCAGTGGAAAAAGAGGATCGAGCAGAAGGAGATGAGGATCAATCAGCAGAAGAAGGAGATCAATCAGCAGAAGAACCGAAAAAGAAAGAAGAGAAGAAGCCAAAAAGGTATGATGAACTTGGGAAAACGATCCCTCTCTCCATTTGGCCTCCTCCTAATAATTACTAAGTCACAGAGGCTCGTGTTAGATATTGTTCCAATTTACATCTTCAGCTAAATTTTAAAATGTCTCATAGCCTTCAGTTAAATCAAAAGCGTGGGCACACTCAAGCCTTTTCTTACTCTAAAGACTCATATACTCAAGGAGCTAGAGAGGAGCCCAGAGGGTTATGGGCCTGAGAGCATGGACTCTTTCTGGTCTTATTTGGGACTGGTTCAAGGGTCAAGGTGAGGAACCAACACAGGCTGAGCTGTGCTCTAGCCATGTGAGAATTTGGCTCTTCTGTGAGCTCAGGCTCTTTCCTCTCCTTTCTCCTCTCCTCCTGAGCCCGGAGAGCTTGCCAATGGCAAATGTAAGGGACTTTTCCTTTTTGTAAGGGCATGAGCTGAACTGACTCGGAAGTACAGAGGACTGATCAGAAGAGGTCCCTGATCAACTTCACGAGGGCAAAGGAGAGTTGTGCCCTAACGGAAGTGAGGGAATAAGCGGGCGCACTTCCTCGTGCCTCATTCGTTACAAGTTTTGAGTCTTCCCAATGGGGACTGGCTGTCCTGGGGTTGGAGCCATAGCTTTGAGCCAGGCTGCTAAAAGGGAGCCGTGAGATATGAGTTGGTTGTCATCTCAGAAACCTTGAGAGGTTAGAGCACAGAACAGAGGGTCGAAGAGTGCATGCCCATTTCTGTCTGAGGTGGGATGCCATTAATAGCACCGAAAGACACTGAGGGAGCCTTTCAATCATGTGACTTCAAGCAAGGATGAAACCATATGACCAGATTGGGGTGTGTGTGTGTGTGTGTGTGTGTTGTGTGAGTGTGAGTGTGTGTGTGTGGTGTGTGTGTGTGTGTGTGTGTGTGTGTGTGTGTGTGTGAGTGTGCAGGTGTGGGGGTGGTTTCTGGACATTGGAGTTCTTAGAGAGCCTAGGGACATAACCTTCTAAAAAGGTGGGGGGGGGCGCTCCTGAATAGTGTTAACCTCTGGGGGAGAAGAGAATTACTGCTCGGGAACTGGAGGAGCAACAAGGAGTTGAGCCACAGTTGGAGGATGAGAAAAAAACCAGCCTTCCCCAAACTGCGAACAACCCCCCCATCTCTATTAACTGTGAATTATTTGGATGGTTCGGTTATAATGGAAAGGAGATTGCCTCTGCGTAACCTCAGACTCCAGAGCTCTGGGACCTAGCCTTTCAGAAGGAGAAGGGAGTCACTTGTAGTGCCGTCCTCTGAGGTAGAAGGGGTTCATGCAGGTGGGCCTCAAAGGGAGAGCAAAATGCCTGAACTTTGTCCTCTGAAGCAACATGAGGGATTTGGACAGCGCGGGGTTCACGGCAAAGGAGTCGCCTCTGTAGCATCCCTAGTGCGTATTCTTTCTGAGACAGCCTGATTTGCTGGGTGGTGGTAAGACTCCCGAGGACTGGAGGACCCTCGTGAAGACAGACTCGCTGCTCAATGAGGGGCTATATCTCTAGCAACCCCAGATTCAGTTCCTTCCAGGAAGAGTCTAAGCCTTTGGGGCTAAGGGGAATGTGATGAAGCCTGACTATTGTCTTTCTCCTGAGGGGAGCCCAAACCACAGGGTGATGCTGTGAGTCTGCAGGGGAGAAAGTGGGACTCACTGGAAAGGGGAGGAAAATTATATTGACTTTTTTGGCAGTTGGGTGGCACAACAGATGGAGGACTAGACCTAGAGACAGGAAAACTTGAGTTCAAATCTAGTCACAGACACTTTCTACCTATAGCCTTGGGCAAGTCACCTAATCTCTATCTGTCTCAGTTTCCTCATCTATAAAATGGGGATAATAATAGTACCCACCTCCCAGGATGGTTGTGAGGATCAAATGAGATCACATTTATAAAGTGCTTTACATTTTCGATGTTGTTCAGTTGTTTCAGTCATGTCTGACTCTTTGCCATCCCATTTGGGGTCTTCTTGGCAAAGATACCGGCCGGGTTTGCCACTTCATGCCTCAGTTCATTTTACAGATGAGGAACTGAGGCAAACAGGGTTAAGTGACTTTTCCAGGGTCACACAGCTAGGAAGTATCTGAGGCCAAATTTGAACTCAGGAAGATGAGTCTTCTTGACTCCAGGCCTGGTGCTGTTGCCAGCTAGCTGCCCTTGTACTTTGGGGATATTTGTTATTATTATTCAATGTGAATTCTTTGTGTTGTTTTATATTTGATATGTGGTGAAGCAAAGGTTGTCCTGTACCTGATGTACGTTATTACCTTCAGTGCTTGCATAGTACTGGTGAATCATTTACCCATATTGGTGGAGACCTAGGCAGAAGCTAGGTGGTACCCTGGATAGAGCGCTGGGCTTGCAATCATGAAGACTCATTCCTGAATTTGAATCTGGCCTCAGACACTTAACTAGCTGTGTGACCCTGAGTGAGTCACTTTGCCCTGTTTGCCTCAGTTTTCTCATCTGTGAAATGAGCTGGAGAAGGAAATGGCAAGCCACTCCAGTATCTCTGCCAAGAAAGTTCCCCCCCCTTCAAAAGAGGTCACGAAGAGTCAGACATGACTGAAATGACTAAACAACAATGCCTGTTATGGGCTTCCCAGAGGAATCTCGGGGGGCGGGGGACAACATGATCCAAAGAAGACCAAAAGCAAGAGTTACTGAAAGAGAGCAAGGCACAGAAAATTCAGTACAGACTTTGTCAGTGTGAGCACTCCCTCTATGGACAGAGATACAACCCACTCCACAGCTCAGGAGATGGTCTTTGAGAGGTGGTCAAAGGTTTCCTCTTCTAAAAAAAAAAAGAAAGAAAAAAGAAAAGATTTCCTCTTCTAAGGCTGCCCTGGAGGTCTGTCAGGCTCTGAGTCTAGCCAGGCACCCAGGCCACCCCCAAGAGCATGCTCAGAGACTTTGGAGCCCTGTGGAACGGCCCAGAGATTGCCTTCCATTTGCATGGTCTCCTCCACGCCACAGAGAGGCATCAGGAGGATGATGTCCAGAGAGAACATTGGAATGATCAGTAATTTCATGATGTACCTGATTTTCCATGTGCGTGTTCTCTAATTCCCATCCAAGCAGAGTATTGTTATGCAGGTGAGGCATTTTATCTCAGTACCTAGTCAAAATTTAACATAATAAGTATCTGAAACAGATGATCAGAAAGCATGTTACTTAACTCATCACATTTAATTAGGAGGCAGCTAGGTGGGGCAGTTGAAAGAGATTCATGTCTGGAGTCAAGAAGACCTGAGTACAAATCTGGCCCCAGACACTTTTTTTTTAATTTGGTTTTTTTTTTATTGTGTATTTTCCTGTTTTCCCAGATTTTAAGTGTATAGTACAATTTTTTGTAAAATAATTTGAATCTGGATGCAACTTACAAAAACAAAACAGAGAGAGGAGGGAAGTCTTAGACTGAACACAAAAAATGAAGGATGGAAGTTTACAGACGTGTCTAATAATGTGGGAATTGAGTGAACCCCTCTGACTCCATCTTGTGACTCAATTATGGATCTACTTCAGTTCCCTTTCTGTTCAATTCTGGGGCTAGTCCAATTTCTGTCATGTGAGAAAACTTTATTGCATTGTTTGAACCCAGCCCTGAGTGGCTGGGAACCCAGACCATCTCTACCTGTTGTCTGGAGAATCTTAACTAAGGACCCAGGTTACTAGAACCTCAGACACTTTCTAGCTGACTATGTATGAACTCACTACAACTTGGCCAAGCTTGGAGAGCCTATCAGACCTTCACATTAGCCTTAGGAGGGGAAATCTTTGGCCAACTCTCAAAGACCATCTCCTGACGTGTAAACGCGTTTGTGTCATTGTCAGTGGAGGAAGTGCTCACACTGACAAAGTCTGTACATAAGTTAAGTGACTCTAAGCAAATCATAGTGCCTGGCATGTACTAGGTGCTTAATAAATGCTTGTTATTCGATTGGGATTAGTTTTCTCATCTGCAAAATGAGGGGTTCCATATGACGTATGAGATCCTTTCCAACTCTAGTCTCAGGAGAGAAGTCATTTTTAACCTCATTGTGTTACAGGAAGGATTTATGGTTTCACCAACGTAGGGAATTCCCTCCATCAACTGGACAACCCTTCCATGACCAAGCAGATTTGTCTTAGGGAATCACCTAAGCCACATGGAAGTTAGGTGATTTGTCCAGAGGCAGACAGCTGATAAATGGTAGCGGATGGATTTTAATCTATCACACTGTTCACTCTGCTGGGCTACCTCCTTATGAATGAGAAGACTGAGCCTCGAAGAAGGTAAATGATTTGTGCCTGGCTGACAGCAAATCCAGGCTTGCTCCTTTCCATACTGGAAGGGGCTTCCCTTGGCCCAACCATTCCAGAGATTCTATCTGCCCCTCTCCTACAGCAGCCCTAGTACTTCCACCCAAAGCTCAGAAACAGGAGAGCTTCCCCAGTGGCCACCTGCCTATGATCTTGAGATTTAAGAACAGTCTCAGGTGTCCAATGTCAACTGATGACTGTAATTAAGAGGCAGCAGGTGAGAAACAGCATGGGGGTAGGGAAAAGAGCCCGGAGCTTGGAGTTGAGAAGACCTAGTTCTGAATCCAAATTCTAACTCTGTAACCATGGGCAAGCCCCTTAACCTCTCTGGGCTTCAGGTACCTTAACTATCTACCTCACAGGACTCTTGGGATGTTCAAAGGAGAAAACTTGAAAGAGAACATCTGACTGTTGTTTGGTGGTGAGGATGTGGTTTGAAGGTATTCCTGCACATGCTGAACTGAGACACTCAATGAGAAACTGCTTTGATGTGGCCATTCACATGTATGAGGAATGCCCTGGAGAGGCTGTGTTTTGTTGTGGTAGAACCACCACCATGAGGAGGCCAATATTCCTATCAGGAATTGCTTTGGATGAACAGAGCCCAATGGAAATATACTCCATGAGAGGCGTTGGGGCCACTCAGCCAATCAGTGCCTCATGCTGAACCCTGGACAGCAAATGAATGAATTAGTAAATGAAAAGGAACCTAGTGAGCATTTATTATGCGCTTTTGTTGTGGGTACAGACAAGCATGTTGTTTCTGCTCTGAGGGAGCTTATATTCTAGCAGAGGAACATGACGCACAAATGGGAGCCTGTGTTGCAACAGGGCATGGGGCATGGTTGGGAGATGGCTGGGAAGTGGCACGGTGGCCTGATTCTAGACAAGAGAAGACAGAGAAGCTCCTCTATCATTGTCCAGGGTCCCAGGAGTGGGAAGGAAGGAAAGAAGGAAAGGAAGCAAGCATTTATGAAGTACCCACTGTGTGCCAGGCATTATACTAATCAAGTTATAAATATTATCTCATTTGATCCTCATAACAACTTAAGAGGTAGGTGCTGTTATTCCCATTTTACAGTTGGGGAAAATGAGGCAAACAGGTTAAGTGACTTCCATGGTCACACAGCTAATACATGTCTGAGGCCAAATTTGAACTAAAGTGTGAACTCTAACTCTAGACTAAATATGCAGTCTGTGATGAATTCAGTCATACTGTACCATCTAATTGCCTCCTGGTTCTAGTGGGAAGAGGAGGGAGATGGCCGTAATATAGGTGGTAGAGTTTAGAAACGGCTGAGAAGTGGGATTCCAGGCAAGGTGAAAGATCACCTCTTAGAGCTCATGGTCCTAGGACAGAATGAAATAATAGACGAAAAGCAGGTTGGAAATCTTAATATACTATATGTATGTAAACTATTAGTATTATTAACCCAATCCTAAATATTGGTCTAGGTGGTATATGATAGTTGAATTTAAATTGCTCTGTAATAATGGTTTTCACTTCCACAGCATACGAGAGCTATTGAAAAGTCAAAGGCTGATAGAAGTCTGTGATCTCATAGATGATGCACAGAAGGCAAGGAAGCATCTCATTCAATTTTTTCCATATTTTGCTAAAGCAAAAAATCTCCAGCCGTTGGTTGAAAGGACATTGGCTGTAATCAGACCTGATCTCTTACGGGGAAATATCGGTAAGTAATGATATTTACTGTTGTATAAAATTATCTTTTGGGTGATACTTGCAAAAAAAAAAATCCTAGCTCCACATTGAAAGGAAATGAAATGAGAAAATGACCACTTATAACCTTGTTATGCTGCTTAGCTGCCTCTCTACAGTGTGTGTGTGTGTGTGGGTGATCCTCGTTCTCAAAGGCTATGAGGCTGGAAACGCTTCAGGTGTAGTCCTGAAGGGGATGAATTCTGACAAAGAAAACCCACAGCACAGGCAAAAAAATGGCAGATTTGGTTCCCAACCACTTCTTTTTTATTTATAATATTTTATTCCTCCCCTCAACTAAATGTTAGAACAATCTTTTAACATTTTTTAAAGTTTTGAATTCTAAACTCATTCACTTCTAAAGAGACAGGGCTGAGTTCTGGAAAATGGGACAGAAAGTGCTAAGAATCATGCCATTCTTAGGTTGTATGTCCTCAGCATTCAGTTAACTGTGGACAGTCTTAATGTGAGACCCTCCTTCCCCCAGTGACCAGAACATTGGGAAAATCATTGAGGGCATTCTTTGTCAAGTTGGGATTGCACTAGCTCGAATCAGAAGTCCCTTCCACCTCTGAGAAATTAGATAGGTCAGTCCCAGCATGAGGAGATTCAGTGTAAAAGAGCTGACCCGCCCCTGGAATGGCCTTCCCATTGGAAGTAGAAGTAGGAGACATCCAGACACAGCCAAATACAAAGAAAGTTCTTGGACCTTCCTCAGGGAGGCCTAGAAAGAAGGTGGCAATGTTGGTGTCATTGAGAGTCCAATAGCAACCAGTGATGCTGATTCCACTTAATTTTCTTGCCTTGCAAAACTCACCGTGTCAGAAAATAGTCAAATCAATCCATTATCAAGCTTTCATCAAGTAGTTCTATGTGCCAAGCACTGTGCTAGGCATTAGAGATGCAAATACAATGAATGAAAACAGTTCCTGCTCATCAGGAGCTCGTGTTTTAATGGGGACACAGGAAGGGCATGTGTTTTTTGGTCATTTCAGTTGTGTCCGGCTCTTGGTGACCCCATTTGGGGTTTTCTCAGCAGAGATCATGGAGTGGTTGGCCATTTTCTTCTCCAGCTCATTTTACAGATGAGGAAACTGAGGAAAAGAGGGTTAAGTGACTCTCCCAGGATCACACAGCAAGTGTCTGAGATCAGATTTGAACTTATGAAAATGAGTCTTCACCACCTTGCTGCCCTAGGGACGTGTACAAGAAAATAAATATAAGGAGAATAAGTACAAATAAATAGAGTTGTTTGGGAGGGCGGACACCAGCAGGGAACAATGAGAACAGCACGCTCTGTCCTGTTGGCCTTAATGGGCATATTGGCTGGCTTTGCTGAATTGTTACTTTTTTCCTTCTTTCTTATATATTCTTTTTTTTTTTTACAAAGGGTGACTTCCTGGGTAGAGAAGCCAGAAGGATATATGTGTGAGGAAGTTAGGTATTGTAACAACAAAAGAAAGCAATACAACTTTTTTTCTAGAAAAAAGATTATTGCAGTTTACGCACCAACATCTATTGCTGAGGATGAGTAAAGAGAGAAAATCACCTAGGGAACTAGATAAAATCCTCTCAGCTAAGTTAATGGTAGCCTGACCATCAATGACTTCAGTTGGAATGACAGTGACAGACACAATGGGCCCAGTGGTTTGGGATCAAGACATGAAAGGTGGTAAAAGCAGAAAGCCTGCTTGGAAAACTCAGGATCTTCTTCTGGAGGGGAGCCAGAAGCCTCTGGATAGGGTGAATCCAGAATAAATCCCTGACAAAACAAAATTGACTTTCTTTTAACAAATGGAAAATTTCCTGATGTGGGAATCATTATAGAGTCAGCTCTTTGTGTGTAGTCAGAGCATCAAAGATTACATTCATAAAGAATAAAGATAAGAAAACAGTGTGAGATGACAACGGTTCCAATCTGACCTGGCTAAACCAGCCTTGGGGCTTAGATCCTGAGAGTCACCTGGGCAAATCCATCCCTGGTTGTTTGAGGCTCAGGTCACGTCTGTCATTCCATGGATTTTAGATTTGGGGAAGGCTGGAGCCCCGGCAGGGGTGGCTGCAGGCAGAGATAACACATTCGAGCCTGTGTGCATCCTTGGCTTCCAAAGAACTAGCCATCAGTGAAGGGATGTCTGAAACCGGGATGGCCTTTGGTTCCCAGCCTGAAAGTCATGCCTAACTCGTCCCCCACCCTCATGCCCGGTGGCTAACCTTTTGCCAAGTCTTACCAGTGCCACCTCCTCTCTATATGTCACATCCTCCCCTTCACTCCATTTACACGACTAGCCCCTAGTTTAGTCTCTCATCTCCTGGTCTACCTCATTGACTGGCTCCAGTCTCTCCTTGTTCCAGTCCAGCCTTCACATCCTGCCAAACTGATATTCCTAAAGCACAAGTCTGACCACGTCACTTTCCTGCTCAGGCATCTTCCATGGCTTCCAATGATATTTAGGATGAAATAAAACCGGTATTTGATATTTAAGCTCTTCACGGTCTAGTTCCAACCTATCTTTTATTGAAAATAAATTTCTATTGCTATCTTTTGTCTTCATATAATTTTATAACAGATTTTGAAAGGAGAAAAAAGAAACAGCTCAGTAAAGCTAACCAATGTATCAAAAAAGTCCGACCATTTATATGGTATTCCACATCCACAGTCCTCAACATTTGCAAAGAAGTGGGAGGAAGTTCCCTATCTCTTTTTTTGAATCCAAGCTCATTCATTACAATCCGACAGAATTCGGTTCTGATTTTGTTGCTGGCCTTTCCACTTTCACTGTTATGGTCATTGTGTAAATTGTTTGAATTCTGCTCACTTTGCTCTGAGTGAGTTCCCGCTGCTCTGTAGTCGTCATTTCTTACAGCATAGGAGCCATCTACTACTATTCAATCCAACTGATGGGCATCAGTTGTTTCCGGTTTTTGACACTACAAAAAAGTATAGCCATAAATATTTGGGTGTTTACGGGGCTTTCTGTTTTGTTTTTGAGTTCTTGGGAGTATATACTTAGCAGTGGAATTCCTAGGTCAGAATGAACGGACGTTTTGGTCACTTTCTTCATAAAAATGTGCTTTCTAGAATGGTTGCACCAAATGACAAGTCTCCCAACAGTGCATTAATGTGCCTATCTTTTCACGGTCCCTCTAGCATTGACTATTCTCATCTTTTGTCATCTTTGACAGTTTTCTGGGTGTGAGATAAAATCTCAGAGTTGTTATGTTTTATATTTCTCTTAATACTAGTGATGAAGGGTAATTTTTCCTATAGCTGTTAATACTTTTCACCACTTCTTTGGTAACTTTGTTCACGTCCTTTGAGCCCTCATCTATTGGGGAATGGCTTTTGGCTTTATGTAATTCTGTTAGTTACCTATCTATGTCCGACGTTAGAGCCCTATTAAAGTTATTTGATTCCAACCTATTTTTTTCCAGACTGATTTCATATTCTTTTCCTTTACATTCTCTCTATTCCATCCAAGGTGGACTATTCGCTATTCCCCATCTGCGACACCTCCCACTTTTTTACCTTTGCATATAGGCGGTTGTCCGCACCTGCAATGCTTTCCACTTTACTTCTGCCTCTTGAAATCTCAGATTAAGCGCCACCTCTTCCAAGATTCCTTTCTGTTTTTACTTCTTCCTCCTCTCCTTGAGGTCAGTCAATTGTGAGTCAGAAGGGGAGGTCCCTAAAAGAAAGCGTATCTTGTCATTTCTGGGTGTATTCTGCGGCATCCTTGTAAATGTGCACAGACCAGGAAAAGGGACTATGGAAAGTGGATTCCTTTTGTGGGTTGTCAGAGCGCCATCTGGGAACAGTGAAGGATATTGCAACCATTAGTAAAGTCCATTCAAATGCGTTGCTGGCTAGCGCCACCTGGTGGGGAACACACACACACACACACACACACACACACAACACACACACACACACACACACACACACTCTCTCTCTCTCTCTCTCTCTCTCTCTCTCTCTCTCTCTCTCTCTGTAGCTGGTTACATAATTAATTAGTTGTTCAGTTATATGGTAGCTGCTCTCTCTGAAGATGCAGAAAGCATAGCAGGAGTTAGGTTGTGGATGGGTATGCCTGGCACCAAGTACACACAACCGGTCACATTATCGGGGCACATTTTCTTAGTGTAGAATGGAAGCTTTTTCTATGTGTATTTATCTATTTTTTTAAAATGTTAATTAACTAATTAGTTGATTAGTTTTTAGTTGTCAACAATTACTTGCATAAGCTTTTTAATTTTAAATTTTCTCCTCCCTCCCCGCCTCCCTCCCTAAGATGGCATGCAATATGATACAGGCTGTACCTATACATTCCTATTTAATATATTTTCACATTATTCATGTTATAAAGAAGAATTAGAACGAATAGGAGGAACCACAAGGAAGAAGAAACAAAACAAAACAGAAGAAAAAAAAGAGCAAATAGTAGGCTTTAATCTGCATTCAAACTCCATAGTTCTTTTTCTGGATGTGGATAGCATTTTCTACCATGAGACTTTTGGAGATGTCTTAGATTCTTGCATTACTGAGAAGAGCCAAGTCTATCAAAGTCAGTCATTGTACAATGTGGCTGTTACTGTGTACAACGTTCTCCTGGTTCTGCTCACTTCACTCAGCATCAGACCATACAAGTGTTTCCAGGTTTTTCTGAAGTCAGCCTGCTTATCATTTCTTATAGCACAAAAGTATTCCATTACATTCATATACCACAACTTGTTCAGCCATTCCCCAGTTGATAGGCATCCTCTCAATTTCCAATTTTTTGCTACGTCAGAAAGAGCTGCTATAAATATTTTTTGCACATGTGGGTCCTTTTTGCATTTTTATAATCTCTTTGGGATACAGCCCTAGAAGCGCTATTGCTGGGTCAAAGGGTATGCACATTTTTATAGCCCTTTGGGCATAGTTCCAAATTGTTCTCCAAAATGGTTGAATCATTTCACAACTCCACGAACAATGCATCAGTATTCCAATTTTCCCCCATCTTCTCCAACATTTATCATTTTCCTGTTTTGTCATGTTGGCCAGTCTGATAGGTGTGATGTGGTACCTCGGAGTTGTTTTGGTTTGCATTTCTCTAATCAATAATGATTTAGAGCATTTTTTCATATGACTATAGATGGCTTTAATTTCTTCAGCTGAAAACTGCCTGTTCATATCATTTGACCATTTATCAATTGGGGAATGGCTTGTGTTCTTATGAATTTGACTTAGTTCTCTATCTATTTTAGAAATGAGGCCCTTATCAGAAACACTAGTTGTAAAAATTCTTTCCTAGTTTTCTGCTTCCCTCCTAATCTTGGTTGCATTGCCTTCGTGTGTAAACTTTTCAATTTAATGTAATCAAAATTATCCATTTTGCATTTCGTAATGTTCTCTATGTCCTGTTTGGTCATGAAGTTCTTCTGTTCTCCATAAATCTGACAGGTAAACAATTCCTTGCTCTCCTAGTTTGCTTATACCATCAGACTTTATATCTAAATTGTAGACCCATTTTGATTTTTTTTTTTTGGTACATGGTGTAAGATTTTTGTCTATGCCTGATTTATGCTTTTTTCTAGTTTTCCCAACAGTTTTTTACCAAATAGCGATGCAAGTTGGGGTCTTTGGGTTTATCAAATAGTAGGTTACTATAGTCATTGACTACTGTGTCTTGCATACCCAACCTACTCCACTGATCCACCCTCTATTTCTTAGCCAGTACCAAGTAGTGTTGATGCTTGCTGCTTTATAATACAATTTAAGATCTGGAATGGCTAGGCTGCCTTCCCTTGCCTTTCTTTTCATTTGTTCCTTTGATATTCTGGACCTTTTGTTATTCCAAATGAATCTTGCTATTATTTTATCTAGCTCTATAAAATAATTTTTGGTAGTTTGATTGGTATGGCACTGAATAAGTAAATTAACTTAGGTAAAATTGTCATTTTTATTATATTAGCTCAGCCTACCCATGAGCAACTGATGTTTTTCCAATTATTTAGATCTAAGTTTATTTTTGTGAAAAGTGTTTTGTAATTGTGTTCACATAGTTCCTGGGTTCTTTGTGTATTTATTAAGAGGGTTTTGTTTTTTGGGTTAAAAAAAAATCATTCTGTGGGGGGGCAGACCAGAAGGGGGAGATAATAAACATTTAAAAAATAAATTTAAGAAATTTAAAAGTGAATTAAGAGAAGAAATACAAGGTCCCTGAGGGCAAGACCGATTTTGGTTTTGCTTTGTTTCCCTAGCACCCAGCATAGTGCCTGTCCATGGTAGACAATCAAAGAATGCTTGTTGGATTGAACTGAATAGTACTTGGTATCAATGGAGGACCCATGGGAGGTCCTGTGGCTCTAGTTCAGAAGAGCTTTCCCTGGCCAAAGACCTCCAATTTTACTTGGTGCCCCATGGGAACAGCAGGAAGGCTTGTTTGGCCAACAGACTGCCACTGGCACCAACTGGTGCCTGTTTGTCTGTAAGAACCAGGACTCCCTCTGCAGGGCTGCCTGCCCCTGATCCCCCAAGCAGCTGGCCACAGTGTGCTGACAGTTGTCTTTCTCTTCTTAAGAGGATGTCCTAGAGCTCCTCCAGAAGGAAGGCTTTGTGGCAAAAATGCAAAAACAGCTGTTCTTGACCGAGGAGGAAGCCAAAACATTCTACAGCCATCACAAGTATTACGACTATTTCTCAACTCTGATAGAACATGTCAGCAGGTACAGTATGCTTTGAGAGAGTCATTGACATCTCTGAGAAATGTCATTCCAGAGTGGGAGAGACCAGCTGATCATGTGAGTCCCTGGGAATCGCTACAAGACCCTGGCTCTCTCTTACGGCATTTATTTTTCCAGATTTATCCACAATTCATTTATATAACCCTGAAAGGGGGGAGGGGATGAATTTATTGCAAGCACTATTGTGTCCATTTTACAAATGAGAAAACTGAGATTAATGGAGGTTAAGGAGTGGTGTGGCTGGATTTGAACTGAGGAAGACCTGACTCAGCTGCTTAGTAGCTGTGCACCTCAGATAGTTACCTAACCTCTCTGGGCTTCAGCTTCTCCATATGTGCAATAAAGAGGTTGGGTGCCATAACCAATAAAATCCCTCCCAGCTCAAAGTCTGTGATGCCATGACTTTGCTATGGTCATGCAACTAGTAAGTGTCAGGGCTAAGATTTGCACTCTTTTTTTTTCTTGACTTGAAATTCATAATGGGAATTGCATTCATTTATACTGATTTGTGCTAGCTTCAGTTTCAGAGAGTGATGTTTTCTAATCTCACTCCCAAATCCTGGGGAGCAACCGTATTTGGAGCCTGCAACCCCTTGAATATGGCGAGTATAGTATGGTATTTTAACTGCAAGACATGGGCTGTCCCTCTCTAAGAGGCAACATAGTATGTTAGGTAAGGCCCTGGATGGGGAGTAGGGTAAGAAGTGGATTAGAATCTTGTCTTTGACACTTATGGGTTGTGTGACCATAGACAAGTTATATAACTTCTTTGTCTCCATTTTCTTATCTTTAAAATGGGAATAATAACATCATTTGTGCTTATCTAATAAGATTTATCTGGGATCACATGAGATAATGAATATAAAATGCTTTACAAATTTTAAAGAGGAACACAAATGTCTGATGATAATGATTAGTAGTTAATTCAATACCATTGAATTACACAAATGAGTGCCATGAAAATCAGTTATTATTTTTAGGAAAATTTAAAAATATTGGCAGATGACCAAAATCTGTTAACTACGTTTTTAAAAAGGGGTACTTACCTTTGTAAAGAAGTGATCTCAAAGCCAGGAAGAGTGGAATGTAAATCCTGCCTAGGGGAGCGTGGCTCTGCAACCTTGGGCAAATCACAGAACCTCTCAATATTCTAGGCAATGCCCCACAACTATAAGTTTCAGAGAAGGTGCCAACTTGAAATGGCAGAGGTATTGTGCTCCTCTGAGAATTCACATCAAATTACAGATCACACCTCTATCCTTATTTAAATAGAAAAGACTGTTAGAACTGTCAAAAGAAGGGGGGGGAAAAGAGCTTCTGAGTTGTGTTTAGGGTCAGCTTTGTTGGGATGAAAAGTTTATGCAGTCATGTAAGCGCATGAAAGTGTTCTCTCAGGCTGCCACGGCGATGTCAGAGAAAGCTCTGGATTTCTGCCAGTCACCGATGGCTTCTCTACCTCGGCCAGAGTAATCTAAGTAAGGGGCTGTCTCTAGCTTAGCATTACAGCCAAAGTTAGAAATCATGACAGAATGTTGATGTCAAGGAAGAAGGAAGCACTCAAAAACCTGTTTATAACATAAAACTGGACAAAATAGAACATAGAATCCCACAGAGCCCAGAGAAGATAGTAAGCCGTCCATTGCTTAATGGACACCAGCAATATTTTTGGGAAATTCCATCAATTCAATACACCTCAAATATGGTTAGTTTTTAGCACTCAGTCTTCCAAGGACAATGCCTACACAGTAGACTCTACAGGCATTTTCTTTTAATACATATATTTTTTTTAAATTCTGAAATTAAATGTCAAGAAAAGAGCATCTTCACACACACAGCAGAATACAAAAAGAGGATTCTATATTGGCATGAATCTCCATTTCATACTGTTTGTTTTTAAAATATGTATATATGTATGTGTGCATATATGTATATATGTACATATATAAAACAAATTTTACACATTACTTCTAAATCTTTCTTTCTTGTTCATGCTTCCTTCTGAACTTCCTTCTGTTTTGAGCATTAAAAAAGTTATAATGACCTAGTTTTTTTGCCTCAATATTGAGAATCTCCTCTTCCTCTTAACACCTTCCTAATTAAAAAGCTGAAAGAGAGGAAGCAAAAAAATAAAAACAAATCCCAACTCTCATAGTAATCAAAGACAAGCAAAATGAATCCTTATGCTGCTCATGTCCAAAAATGCATGCCTCTGATCCTCGTGTCTATTACTTCCCTGTCAGGATATGTATAACATGTTTCATTATCTCACTGATTTTTTTGTGCAGTTCTAGGGTGGTAGAAGTCACTCATTGTAGTTCTTTGTTAGATTTCTGGATCATTATTTCATCTGGTGTGAACTTCAGGCTTTTGCTAGAGTAAGTGTATGGGAGCTGGGCTGTCTGTTTCCCATTCAAGCAGTCATGTTCAGTCTATTTATCTTCCTCAAACATTTCTCACAGAGTGATGAAACACAATGGACTCTTGTGCTCTACTGTCTAGGATGAGTCTCCGCCATTACATCTGTATGTGATTGTATGAGCTCAGGTGAAAAGGAACTCCTAGTGAGGTCATGGTCATTGCTTGTGAGAACTAAGGCAGCAGTCTTCCTGGCTTCCTGTCCTTTTTCCTGAAGCTGGTTCTGGATCTGGCTATTGTTTGGTTTCTATAGTACCAGAGTCATCTGCTCCTTTCAACTATATTTGGTTTGCATGTGGTCATTTTCTCCACAACTATAGCAGAAAGTAGGGATGTCCCTCTGATTTTCCCCTTAGGACAGTATGTGTGTGTGTGTGTGTGTGTGTGTGTGTGTGTGTGTGTGTGTGTGTGTGTAAGCATGACCTTACTCTCTTCTTCAGGCATTATTGCCCCATCACCACCAACCTCTGGTGTTCATATGAATTAAGTTACTTGGCTTTCCCCCTCTGTGCTGAAAGGTAGATGCCTCAAAATGCAGAGCTTTTGCTTTGATGTTTTACCCCTCCAAGGACTTTGTGAAGTTTTGTAAACAAGTTCTCCATGTCACATCTGGGTTGGCACTAATCAAGCTTCCCATAAATCAGTAAGTTTTTGTATTGAGACTCTGCATCAGCCTACCGTTCTTCATTGTCAGAGTCTGTGCTAAGAGCAGTAGTCACCTTTCCCCAAACTCCTATCCCTCATGAAAGGTTTCAAGACCGTCCTCAAGACTTGGTTGGCTCAGGGGATTCAAAGTTCAGCCTGCTGATATCACTGCCTGGTCACCTGAGTACAAAACAGGTACCCGTCATTGCTCAGCTGGTGGAGCAGAATGTGCCACTCCAGGAAGGAAGCTTCCTTAGCAGAATGAAGGCAAGGGTGCCTCAGTACCTGCCTTTGTTGGGTTTCCGGTTGTGGCCCCGTGCATCTCCTTTTGTTAACTGAAGAATGTCCTACAAGAGCCTCATTTTGTTCCAATTGTTGAACCCAAATGGCCAGAGGACTGGTCTGAGTCAGGGCCAGCCTAGAATGGACACTTTCCAATTCTGCACTTCATTGGCACCCATTACAACCACGTCTCATATGCTTGTTCCCTAGGAGGGCAAAAATCCTCTCCTGAGAAAGTTACTAACATCATCCTCTCTCCCAGCACCCATCCAGCCTTACATTGGCCACCATGTATGGCCTTCACACCTGAGGTAGACTGCAGATCTTACATTCAGGTGAGAGTTCCACACATGACTTAAGGGAATTGGCCCCCTTCTATGAAGCATTAATGATCTGTCTCTCACTAACTTAGTGAACCTAGTTTTGGACTCTATGCCGCTGATTAGTTCAGGGGAGATATCCCTATGTACATGTAGGTAGAGGCAATAGCCTTGGACAAATATGCACTCTCATATGAACCTTGGCTTTGCTTTAGTATTCTTTATGTGTGAAAAATGTGAATATATTACAAACTTAAAGCTCAGTTCTGTGTGGATTTTGTGTTGTATCTTCCCTCCTTAACACTGTGAGTCACATAATTCCACCCCCTCAGATGAAAGATTTTGCAGCAACTCGCAGGCATTGTCCACTAACTGAATGTTTTCAAGTAGTTGTGAATAGTGAAATAGGAGTAGTAATTCACATAGCATATTCATAATGGATTCTTCTGACCATGTTCCCATATATACTTTTATACTTCGTTTTAACATTCATTTTTATAGATTTTAAGTCCTCAATTGTCTCCTGCCCTTACTCATTGAGAAGGCAATCAATACGGTATGAAGTACATGTGGATACACTTTTCTAGGAATCTTCAGGGATCATAGCATCCTCTTTCCTATAAACGGGCCCTGGTCCATATAGCAGTCATCTCTGGTTATTAGCCTCCACAGTTGACAGTATCTTCTAAATACCAGATTCATATCTTCACAGTGTTGGCCCATAATGGCAATATTTACCCAGTTACTAAGAGTAATAGAACAATTAAGCAAACAGTTAGTTAAATATAACAATGCAAATTAGCAGCCAGAAGGACATTCAAATAAACAGAATGAAATGGTGGTCATAAAATGGTTACCATACTCACTGGCATCATCAAGGAACAAATATTAACATTGTAAATGTTCAATTAGCGCAGAGTTCAGCTCATTATTTAATCCATAACTTGAGAAGCAATTCCAAAAGAAAACTGAAACAATCCCAAAACAAAAGGAAAGTAAACACAAAACAACAGAATTAATACAAAAGAAAATCCTAATCCAGTAGCAGCAAAGGAGAAGAAAGTAAAGTACCGCTGCTAGCAATGAAATTCTGCAACAAAGGAAATTGCACATGAAAACCCAAAGGAAAAGAAAGGAAAATTTAAAAGAGTTCGAAATTGAATTAAACCAAAGTCAACATACAATAATATTTTTAAAAGTATTCAGTATTGGGCTAAATTTAGGTCAAACTCTAAAAGAAGGATGAATTAATGAAATGTTAAAATGAAAGTTCTGAGGAGTTGAAGAAAAAGCCAAGATCAAAATGAAAACCTTTAAATGCTTGTAAAATACTGCCAGCAGTCTGTCTTCAAAGAAGCCAAAGAAACAAGGATTGGGGTGATAACTCCCGAAGCAAAGAAAAAGACAACTGTAGGTAAATGCGCCCCTCCCCCAACTCTCCATTTCTAACACCGGCTGTCATTTTGGAGCTTGCAGGTCTGTTCTTTACCGCTTTCCATCTCTTCCACGGAGTTTCGCCTCAAGGATATGTGGTCACACCCTCAGCCCACCAGGCTTGAAGCAATCATTCTTCCAAGGGAAATCAAAGCGACCTCTGAGTTCAAGGTTGAGGGTTCTGCTTGCTTGAATAATAATGTCATTCATAAAACTAAACCGTGACTTTCTAGCCCCCAGGGCATCCAGACTCCCCAGACTGGAATTGCAGTGTTCTTGTCAGGTAAGATCTGAACCCTCTCAGGGCTTACCTAGCTATGAACGCTCTAATTCTGACTGAGGACCTTACTGGAAGTAAACTAAGGGATCCAGCTTACACAATATGACCAATGGTGACGTGGCCCCATAGGACACAGCTGATGGGAGAGAGACGGGGAGGAAAAAGAAGACTCCCCCCCTGCAGTTAATGGGCCCCAGAGACACAAGGAGAGAAGTCACTCGCCACCAGGCCTCCCTTGAAATCTGCTTTCTGGGGAAGCTGACCTTGACTGGGGTGTGTGTGTGTGTGGGGGGTAGTTGTTCTCCATCTCACTGGGGAGGGTGGAAGGGGTATAAAGTGTAAGGAGTCTAAAAAGTTTAGTTTCTCTGAGATCATATCAATCCGTAGAATCCTAGATCTAGAGCTTAGGGGCCATCTAGACCAGTCCTCTTATTTTACAGTTGAGTAAACTGAGTCCTGGAGATGTCAAATAACTTATCCAAGTTCACACTGGATGTAGAAAGTTCTACAGATGTAGAAGCAGGATGTGAAGCAAGGTCACAGAATTCTAGGATTTGAGAGTTGGAAGGGATCTTAGTATCTTTTTAATCCAAGTTATATGTGAAAGGAATCCCCACTGTAGATGGAGCTCCTGGCACTCATGGGCTGTCATGGCCAGATAATTCCTGATTCATGGTAAGTCATAAAGCACTCTATAAATGCTGGGCATAGGCATCATGACACCATATACAAAATCAGCTTAGCCAAAATTAGACCATTTTTTCTGATTCTAAGGAGAATGGGGTATTCAAATGGAAAATATTTCTAGTGAAAAAAAATCACCTTTAGTTTCTCTTACTTCCCAAGGAAATCTATTTTTAAAAAATTTAGGGTATATATGAGTGTGAAATGTCTTTCTGAACTAAAGGGTTTTTGTTGGTTTGGTTTTTTGCTTAGAGATGGGGAAAATTGACATTAGAGAGATGTGGAAAAAATTCTCTTTTGTCATTAAGCCATCCACATTCGAGGAATTCTCATAACAACAATGCCCATTTTTGTTGTGCTTCAGTGTTTTCAAAGCACTATCCTCACAACAGCCCTGTGAAGGAGGCCTTACAAATGTCATCAATTCCAATTTACAGACGAGGAAATGGAGGCATGGAGGAGTTTAGTGGCTTTCCTGGGATCACACAGTACATAGAAGTGTACAGTTGGGGAGTTCCAAAGGATTTGCCCCAAGAACTATTGGCTCTCCTTACCCTGGTCAGGAGCTGATGAGTTCTTGATTCTTAGTGAAATTTTGGAATTTAGGCAAACCTATTAGGTTCCCCAGCTAATTCATATAATTTGGAATCTCAATGATTCAATAATTTCAATAATAGGTATTTTATATTAAATATCAATTGGAGATTATTTCAAGTCTATGTCCAGTTTGATTGTTTTTGAAATGGTTTCTGGCTTAGTCAGTAATATACTGCATTTGTATTATATTGCCCTAGCACCCAATGAATACTTATTCATTCATTCATTCACTGCTTCCTCATCTCTGTCTATTAGCTTCCTTCAAGCTCCACTTTCACCTTCTCCATGAAACCCGGCCCCACTCCTCAGTGACTCTCTCCCTCTTCTGACCTTGCTGTACTCTGAAATGAGCAAACTCGAATTTGTATCCCATTTATCTGTGCACAGGCCTTCTTCTTCTACCAGATTCAGTCAATCAGTTAACAAACATTTATGAAGTGCCCACTACGTGCCTGGCCCTTGCTAGGCACTGGGATACACAGAAAAGCAAACCTCCCATAGCTGTCCCTGCCCTCAAGGAGCTCCCAGTGCACTGGGGTAGACAACACGCTAACAGCTATGTGCAAACAAGACGTAAGCAGGTTAAATTGGATATGCTGAACACAAGGGAGGCAGTAAGATTAAGGAGAACTGAGAAGGGTAGTCCTTTAACTGAGGCTTGACGAAGGCCAGGGAAGTGAAGAGGTGGAAGAAAAGAGAAAGAGAATTCCAGGCAAAGGGGACAAACTATGAGAATGCTGGGGGTTGGGACATAACATGTCCTGAGTAAAGAGCAAGGCAGTCAATGTCACTAGATTGTACAGTACATGGAGGGGAGGAAGGTGTAAGAAGATTAGAAAGGTAGGAGCCGGCCAGGTTAAGAAAGACTTGGTAAACCAAATTTTTCTTTTGAGGCAATTGGGGTTAAGTGACTTGCCCAGGGTCACATAGCTAGTAAGTGTCAAGTGTTTGAGGCCAGATTTGAACTTACGTCTTCCTGAGTCCAGGGCTGGTGCTCTATCCACTGTGCCACCTAGTTGCCCCTAGGAAAGGCTTTGAAAGCCAAACAGAATACAGTGTCAAAGGCTGCAGAGAAGTCAAGAAGGATGAAGACTGAGAAAAGAGCATTAGATTTGGAAATTAAGAGATCATTAGTAACTTTGGAGAGAGCAGTTTTAGTTGAATGGTGAGCTCAAAAGCCCGAGCATGGAGTGTTGAGACTGGGAGGAAAGGAAGTGGATTACCTAGTGTAGGTGGCTTTCTCAAGGAGTTTACCCACAGAAAGGGAGGAGAGTCATGGAATGATAGCTAGCAAGGAAGAAAGGATCTACTGAGGGCTTTTTGAGGATGGAGGAGATATGGACATGTTTTTGACATTAGGAAAGGAGTTGGTAAATAGGAAGTTCCTGGAGATAAGTGAGAGAGTAGGGAAGAGAGAGATGATCCGCTGAAGAAGGTGGGGTGGAATGGGATTGCTTACACATGCAGAGGGGTTCAAAGTTCCTTGAGGCTAGGTCCTAGCTATCTTTATATTTCCCTCATTACCTCATTGGTACTTTGCACAAAGTCAATGTTCATTGAGTAAATGAATGAATGAGAATAGTGATGGGGTCTTGGTCTGGGATTTCATTGTATAGAGAACTCACAGATGAGGAAACTTCTTCCATCTTTGGGGTTTGGAATCTTCTCTGCAATTTAGGGTCTCAGAGTTGCCTCTATCATTGGGAAGTTAAGTGGCTTGTCCAGGGCCACACACATAGTATGTGTCAGAGGCAGGACTTGGCCACAGGTCTTCTTGGCTTTGAGGTCCACTATTCATCCACAGTATGTGATCTCTGTGTCTGTCTGTTTCTGTCTCTGTGTCTCTCCCCCTCCCTTCTTCCTTCCCTTCTTCCCCGCACTGAAACACACATGTACAATTAACTACAGCACGCGTATTTCGTAGGTTGGATTTTCTCTTCAGTACTTAACTATTCGCCTCTCCCCCACCTTTATTTTTTCCCAGTGCTCCAATTCTGGCACTTTGTTTAGAACGAGTAAATGCTGTGTTCTACTGGCGATATATACTGGGCCCAACGGCTGCTGATGAAAACCCTACCAGGTACTTCCTAGCAGAGGTCTCCAACCTTTTCTAGAATATCAGGGTAGGAAGGGAAAGCATCAAACATAACAACTGAAATGGAGTCCTGAGTAATTAAAATGCTCCACCTTGGCTCAAGAGAAGACAGAGGAAAACACCAACGCTCTTTCTCTTTGCAGAAATGGGGGGTGATGGGTCTGGAACATGGCGTAGACTGCTAGATTTGATTGATGAATTGACTATCAAGTCCCGCTGAACTTTTATTTTCTACCTATTTCTTTATTCTGTATTTTTCTTTCATGATTAATGGCTCTCACCTTGGAAATGAAGGTGATATAAAAACAAGAGATACCAGTAAGTTTTAGAGTTGGCAATATACCGTCTCCAGAGACATTAGGGAATCATCTCAAGATGGCCCATTTTGTATTCCTCATTCCTGGCCCTGAGCTACTCAGAGAGGAAGGACCACACGAAGTATTTCTCATTTTGACAAAGATCATTCCTGAATGATTGTGTTAAGCAGGTCCTGATCTAGGTAGCCTGACCCCCTCTCCACCCTGATCCACTCCCAGCTGGTTTTCAGAGGCATGGCTTTGTAGCCCCATCCCCCCCCTCCCACTGGTGAAGTTGATGTTGTTGAACCCAAGTGCATCCGCTTTATCCCACTGCTCATTTGCTCCAATGTGAAGGTCTTTTTGGCCCCAAAGCCTGCTTACAAAGAGAGTGTCAGTTTCTCAATATTGATGAGAGATCAAGAGGGATTTACAGAGTTGGACTTTTAAAACTTTTCTTCTTTTTAAAAGTTTACGGAATATTCTTGGCCCAGAACATTGTCATTTCAACCAAAGCCATGGAAAGGATTCCCTACAGAACTTAAATGAAGAAATTCTCTTCTGCTTTCCTTATGAGCGCACTGTGGCATTGATCAAGCCTCATGCCTTCCAGGACCTGAGGGGTGAGCATTTAAATGCACAGGTCAAGCTCACTGGAGTGTCCGGTTCTCTTTTGTTAATACGAGTCTCATTAGATGAAGGCCCCGCCCAT